>NC_133497.1:4980735-5010775 GCF_025370935.1 Choristoneura fumiferana | reverse complement strand
CAGCAGAGATTGAAAATCATTTTACACATACCTCAACAAGAATAAGCAATCCAGCCCCAGCCCTGCTGCTAACTTTGATGAGACTGATGTCATAGAGTACACCCGACGCAAACACAAACGCAGCCATGATGTGGAACGCTTTGCGCGTCGTCGTAGTGGCTTTTACCGCCATGTTGGTACGTATGTATAGTAGGATTACAGCCACAATCACTAGGAACAGCCAAAAACCTATCAGCTGTCTCTGAAACAGAATCATTCACAATAGATCAACGGATGGATACTATAGAGCACATAAAAGAGTAGAAGGGTATCACCATTTTTGTGGTGATTTCTTCATCATTACCAGCTCGGTTTTAATATTTATTGAAGACTTTCAACAAATACTCACCTTTTTTTGATTCATGAATATAAAATACAACAATCTCGGTAAGCAGTCCCCTCCTAGTAACACATGTAGTTCCACCAACTCCAGCACAGCGGCTGCTCCGATAAATTGTCCAAGGACCACTAGGGTTCTTTGCTCTTGTTTCAAATGACAAAGAGCTGTAACAATTAATCCCACTGTTGATAACACTGTCTGAAAACACCCAATGAGTTTCACTGAAATTATGACTAGATTTTATCTCTCAATAAGTTTAGTCTAAGACTGAACCTCTTCTATTTCCTATACATTATACAAAGTTTGATCAGACAACCACTATTATTTAATTTTAATGATATTGTACTCATTAATTCCATGTAAGCCCAACTCACATTTGGCTTGAAGATGCGCTAGGAGAGATTTAAAATTTTGGCATAGGTACTAATTTTAATCAACATCTCACTCCACCTTGTCTCACCATTCCGGTGGAAAAGTATCTTTGAGTTTTTGGTGAGTTTTGTTTTATTTTAACATAATACTCAAAAGTTAACTTACAACAATTGCAACATTGATTAGATCCATTTTCACATCTTCACTTAAATACCAAGTGTAATTGGCCACTACCACAGTACTTGATATCACAACAGCTTGTGCAACAATCATTGCTTCCCCTATAGTAAATGTCTTGGATATGCCAGTGATCTCCGGAGAACTTCATTAAAAATAAATGTAGGGGGCAATGTGAAAAATTGCTGCAAACAGCATATCTAAAAAAAAAAAACCTATTAATATTATAAATGCAAAGTTTATATATGTGTGTATGTGTTTGTTACTCCTTCATGCTAAAATGGCTGGTCAGATTTGGATGAAATTTGGTATGTAGATAGATAGATGTCAGAAATAGCACAAAGGAATTTTATCCCAATATTCCCAGGGAAACTGAATAAAATCTCAACCACAGGGTTTAGAGACATGAAATTTGGCACAACAAATGTTTTTAATGCAATGTTAATGAAACCGCAATGTAATTTTTGGAAGTTCCTATAGAAATTTAGTAAAATCCCTTAAAAACCACAAGCTATACTAATATGCTAGGACAATAATGTACAAGTTTTGGAAATGGCCAATAAAAAAAACTGGCCACTTATCCCATCAAATTTTGGGAAATCTAGTATAAGTGAGCCTCTATAATCCTCAAGGAATGTCTGCCAATTTTCAAGTCTATTTTTTTTATTTTTTTATTTGACTGGATGGAAAACTAGCAAGTGGGTCTCCTGACCCACTCTATATCTGCAGTTATTCAGTAAAGTAAACTTGTTTAAAGGTATAAGATAATTACCTACCTTCTCTAACATAGCAGTACACCAGCAAAGATCCTATGAGTCCAGATGGTAGGCAACCACCCCACAAACTGTCCCTCAACACTAAACAAGATACAGACATAAACAATATGAACAATATGCAATAACATGATAGGCCTATAGACAAAAACGTTGCCAGCCTGTAGAGTTGAGGCACATCGTACAGCTTGGTGTACAGGAATAAAATTACTGGCAGAAGAGTGAAACACCATAGCCCATTGGATTTTGCAGGTCTGAAAAAAGTTTTTTGATTAATAATCCAGTCTGGGATGTTTCAATGTTGTATGAAAATGACGCATTTTTATGGTGTTTAAAGATAACTGCTAAATTACTTATCAATAGTTGCCCCTTGGACTTAATTAAAGATAATCTAGCACAGTAGGTACTCGCCTCGTTTCTATTGTAGCAGTTCGTAAGTTCGATGTTATGATTTTGTCTACAGACAGAGATAGCTCATAGATAGTTCTTATATGCCTTAAGCAGTTCTCGTCTACCGTATTGTATATGTGTCTAATATTGCTAGCCATTTTAAATACTTTTGAAAAACTTTATTATTTATACATTTAGAAGAATAATAACTCGTCTCGCCTATACGTGCGGTAATAATTTTTTTTTTCTAGTTTTGATTTGACATACCGTGAGACACTGACAGTTTGAAAGCACGCTATGGTCTCTTCTCAATAGTATGCAGGTTCCTCAATTTGCATAGAAGCTAGCGAAATCTAGCGCTCCTTGTTAAAATAACTTACCTATAAATTCTGCTTTCTTGCCATAACCAAAATATAAGTGAAAGTACATCAATATGTTTTTATATCATATTAAACATTCATTCTTAATAATTAAACATTTTATTCAAAGATTCATTAAACTTTCTCAAGCAATTTGTAAAGAACAGAGAACATTTTACTAGTAACATTGCTTACCTAATCGTACCTACTTTACCGTATCTGTCGATTCCGCCATTGCTTTTCCCTTCGGTAAAAAATACAAAATGTCGGTCGGCAGTTTTAAAGAACTTGTTGTTACAGTTTTTCCAACCTTTCGTTGCCTTTATTTGAGTGAATTGTTAATTAATTAAAGTGTTTTAGTGCTTCCTCCATTAATTCGTTGAGGTGAGCCGACTTGAGCCTTCGGCTCCTTCGATTTTTTGTCGAGACGAGATAGAATTTGATTTAATTATTTCACTACTAACGTATTTGTTAAAATATGTATTTCTCGTTTGCTGCGTGCCGGGATGCATGACAAGAAGTGGAAAAGGTAAATAAAACCATTCTAATAAAATAGTTTTCCAATTGTAAGATTGAGTTTTCAGTCTCGTGAAATATTGAACTATAAGCTTGGCAAAGGCGAATTATATCGCTAGTTATACATTCTAAGTGTATTTAAAAGGTTAATAATTAATCATTAACCGTTGTTGAGAGGATTTTTATTTTGATCAATGTTTTTGGCGTCACAGCCATCGTATCACATCATTATTATGCCTGGAGATTCCTATACATTACAATACTCTTTGGCCTGGAGTCTCTCTCCCAATAATGCTGATCATGTGTACCAAAGCCTCAATAAAATATAAAAAAACTAACCCGAGTGCGAGTCGGACTCGCGCACCGAAGATTATGTACGAAAAGTTGGTCAGACTATACCAAAGCGGGGAACCACACATTTTTTTTTATTGCTTGAAACGCGTAAAAACAGGAATCAAAAAAGACATAGCCATATTTTGGACAGAAAATTTTCAAGTAAATTACTATGGAGCCAGGACTTAAAATTCAAAACAATGTTATTTTCTATGTGAGTATAAACCCTATTTTAAATAATTGTTATAATTAGAGTATGTTAAAATGAGCATCTTTTAAAAGGGGTACTTTTCACTGTGACCAACTACAGATGAGATAGAAGTAGAAGAAAGAAAATTAGCATTCAACCTATATTTTAATCAAACATTGCTGATGACATTTCAATCATCATAACAGGTAAAAATAAATAAACTTACAATACTGAAATAAATAAAACTGTTATATCATAATAAACTGGTAAAAGGACAGCAATTTGAATGTTAATTTAAATAAAACTACATATGTACAATTTCGAAATGGAAAGGCTTATTTGAAAATATCACTGTATCATTATGATAATCAAATAATGAGAGAATCAAACGAAGCACGATTTCTAGGTATAATTTAATATAGATAATAAGTGTTCATGGAAACCGCATGTTCAGAGTATAGTAAATAAAATAAATTGTTTTGCTTATACACTGGCGGCTTACAAAAATTGCAAATGAACAAACAGCACTAAATGCATACCATGGCTACGTTGGATCAATATTAACATATGTATACTATTGTGGGGAAATTCAGTAGACATTAATAGGGTATTTATTGGTCCAAAATAATGTATAAGTAGCATATGTAATGTCCCCCTCTAACTACTTGTAAACCGCTGTTTGAACGGTTGAATTTACTGATAGTCCCTTGTTTTATATTTTTGAAATATGTAACTGTCAAATTACATCGAAAGCACTAAAACAAAACAGCAAGTGTGCCTTTTAATACCAGATACCCAAATAAACTAATTTATCCTAAAACTAACACACACTTGTATTGCAGAAACTGTTTTCCAATGGCAATACGAATATTTAATAAGTTGCCTAAGAGCATAGCTGAGTTGCCCAGGAGTAAATTCAGATTTAAATTATATCAGTGGCTTAAAGACAAAGCATTTTATTTAATTAAAGAATATTTAAAATAATAATTGACATTATCACAGGGTTACATTGATCTATAAATTAATAACTATTATTCAATTTAGATTATTTATTTATATTACAAAATTAATTGTCTTTTTAGTGAACTTATTTAATAAGTTAATGTTTTCATGCCAGTGTTTTTGGTTACATGTGTCACTGCACCTTAACACATTTTTATAAAACCATTTATTACCTTGTCTAAAGCAAAATAAATTATTTCATTTCATTTCAACAATAGCTAAGATTAACGGCTTAATTCAGTTCTGGCAATTCGCCGGCCGCTGCCGCGGTACGCTTGCTTCGCTCGCTCGGCTCGGCTCGTGCGTTGTGGACTCAATTCATACTAACCACTGCTCGCTTTGCTTGTACCTAAATTTCAAACTTTGGGTCCCTATATCTTGGCTATTTTTAATTACAGAGAAAAATTTGTCTAACAAAATACACTTATTTTAACGTATTCTATACAGAAACATCATTTAAAATATATGTCATCATGACTTCTTTTTGCCAAAAAAATTCCAAGTCCCCGGCTCCTTGCAAAAAATTTAAAACTTTGGGTACCTTTATCTCAGCCATTTTTGATTACAGAGAAAAGTTGTTCAAGTAAAATGCGCTTATTTTAACGTACTCTATTTGATAACATCATTGAAAATATGTGTCATCATGACTTCTTTTTGCCAAAAAATTTCCAAGTCCCGGCTCCTTGCAAAAAATTTAACATTGGGTACCTTTATTTCGGCCATTTTTGATTACAGAGAAAAGTTCTTCAAGTAAAATACGCTTCTTTTAACTTACTCTATTTGATAACATCATTTAAAATATGTGCCATCATGCCTTAATTTTGGTAAAAAATTCTAAGTGTAAAAATTAAGATGTAACAAAAATACAGCAACCCTGCGCCTAAGCAAAATGTATTTTATATTGGTCACTGAAAAATTAAGATTTTCAGATTTTTTTGATTGACTGCTATAAAAGCTACCTTTATACCAAATTTCAAGTTTTTAGGACAACTTGTAGGTAATTTGTATGGAAACACCTTTTTTAATGAGGGTATATTTTGTTTGGGTTGATTTCGAAGGTTAATTTTTTACAGAGCTTCAAGGTACTGCACACCAGGTTTGAGTATTGATATTAATTTCGGCATGCTACCTCCACATTGAAGATTGTCCCGTGTGGAAAATTATGCTTAGAGCCCTATGTCCCTGATGAAAAAGGATCTTAAAAGACAGACAGATCATTGTATAGCGATCATTTAAGGGTTCGTTTTTTAGAGTTCCGGACCCAAAATGGCAAAAACGGAACCCTTATAGTTTCGCCATGTCTCTGTCTTTCTGTCTGTCTGTCTGTCTGTCTGTCTGTCTGTCTGTCTGTCTGTCTGTCTGTCTGTCTGTCTGTCTGTCTGTCTGTCTGTCTGTCTGTCTGTCTGTCTGTCTGTCTGTCTGTCTGTCTGTCTGTCTGTCCGTCCGTCCGCGGCTTTGCCCAGGGACTATCAATGCTAGAAAGCTGTAAATTAATTTTTTTTAGGGTACCTCCCATAGACGTAAAGTGGGGGTGATTTTTTTCTCATCCTAACCCTTTAGTGTGGGGGTATCGTTGGATAGGTCTTTTAAAACCCTACTGGTTTGCTAAGACAATTTTTCAATTCAGTGATTTGTTTGCGAAATATTCAACTTTAAAGTGCAAATTGTCATTAAAATAGGGCGTTTTCATTAAAATTCACAACCGTAGTAAGTATATCAAACTTAAAAGGAAAACTATAACGGCAAGTTTGCTTGAGAATTATTAGTAGTTTAAGAGTAAATAGCAGCCTAAGGTATAAAATATACCTAAACTTGGAAGATTCCGTATAAAATACGAAATCCTTAGAAAAATATTACTAAATATTTTCGTAATGGCTACGGAACCCTATTTTGGGCGTGTCCGACACGCTCTTGGCCGGTTTTATCCCTTTTGAAGCACAAGTGCAAATTTGTTTCATGAGGATAAAACACAAGTGCACATATAAGAACAAGTGCGCAATTGTGCTTTACACGAATCTGAAAAAAGAGTAACATATTTATTTTTATTTATAGGTGTAAGTTTTCATGTGTTTCCGGATCCAGCCAAGGAAATAGACAGATTTCGAATGTGGGGTCAGAATGTTCGATGACATACATTTTCAAGAATAGGACAGTGAGTCAACAACAAAAAAAAATATTGTTATGATAAACAGAGATTGAGCAAAGCTGCAATACCCGTGCTTAACTTACCAGGTATGTATATATAAAGAAATACTTTGCATTTATAATGATACGCAGGTGGTAGGTGGGTAGTCTGGTAGTTGACCTATGACCTCACAAGCAGAATGTTGTTGTTGTTTTTTTTTTTGACTGGATAGCAAACAAGCAAGTGGGTCTCCTGATGGTAAGAGATCACCACCGCCCATAAACATCTGCAACGCCAGGGGTATTGCAGATGCGTTGCCAACCGAGAGGCCTAAGATGGGATACCTCAAGTGCCAGTTATTTCACCGGCTGTTTTACTCTCCACGCCGAAACACAACAGTGCAAGCACTGCTGCTTCATGGCAGGATTAGCGAGCAAGAAGGTGGTATAGAACTCTGGGTGGACCTTGCACAAGGTCCTACCACCTGTTGTTGATTCAAACCTCTTAGTTTTTCGGATTTATGTGTGAAATAACATTAACCATAAGCTTTTTGGTGAAAGAATACATGGTGAGGAAACCTGCACGCACTTGTGATCGGTGGTATGTGTGAAGTTCCCAACTTGCACTGGGCACTGGGCCCTCCCTCTATCAGTGAGGAAGCCTGTGGCCAGTGGTGTGATATACATATTGTATATATGCTGGAGCTGACGATGATGATGGACTTATATTGGCCAACGAAAGCTGTACCAGACAAACTGCGGCAAATTAAAAAGAAATGTGGCTGACAACTCTTGCTGTACACTGTTTAAACAATGTTGATACTTAGATATTATTAAAATTTTCCAGATCTTAAATTATACTTCGAGATTTCAAGCTACACCAACATTAATTATAGTAATGTGTGAAAGTTGATGATGTACTTTAGGAGTCCCTTGGTCAATTTTATGACTTTTGTCAGTGTCCATTTATGTACAGTCCAGACGCATCAATTTTGGACCATTTTGACCAGATTGGCATTGAATATAGTCTTCTAACATTTTAATTATAATATAATCTTATAAAATTTGCATTTTGAGAATGGTAGGTTGAATTGAACAAAAAATAATTTATTTATTTCTTAGAGCAGAAATATCGAAACTATCTAAGCCGGGTTAGAATTTATTTATTTATTATTTATATTTAGTTATGTAAAATTATTTATGTATTACATATGTTACAAATTTGATGTTATGAATGTAACAAATGAATGTCATCAATTTGACAGTCTTCTAAAATGACACCAGATTAAAGTTTGGTAAAAAATGCGTGGACAGCTTTTGCTGGCCAGATTCTAACAACTTTATTGTTTGTAATTACAGGTTCAACTCAAATTGAAGTATCTGCTGCAAGGACAATAGACACCTTTAATACAGATTTGCCTACAACAAGCACTGCAGGTAATTTCATGCGACTGTTGTTTATTTAAACAGACTTATATTGAAGTGGGTGATGTAAGTAGATACAGTTATGTGTATGCGAACCAAGCAAATCAATTTTGGAATACACTATTATTGATGAAAATGTGTGCATTCTGTTGGGTGCCTGTATTTGAATTACACGGATTTGCATAATTTACCATTTTCACTTCTGTTAGTAAAATTTTAATTGCCTCATGACAACATGGGAGACTGACTAGTTTTGGCAAACTAATTTTTTTCCAATTAATCTAAATAAGTAATTAGTATAAATAATTAGGTTTATGTTTGTGACAAGCAAGATATGTGACAGCCAATACAGGACACAATACATTTATATTTAACTACTATATTAAAAAAATATATGTATATTACTTTTTAGGGTATGTACCATACCTCGAAAACAAATAAGTTTTCTATTAATAACCTAACCATAAAAATTTCATTTTGAATACAAGCTTTTTACGCTGACTGTTCTTTTTGTTGACTGTACTTGCATTGTCACCCAAATTACATTTGTATACCAAATTTCAAGTCGATGCTATTAACCGTTGAAGAGTTCCGCCCTGCAGAGACAATCCTGGCTGGACTACTAGGATGTTACTACCAGATTATTGTGTTGTCACGCGATTTATATAAGTATTCCAAATTTCAAGTCAATCTGACTACTGGAAGTTGGTCAAATTATACTTGCAAGATTTGACTACAGACAGAGACAGACAACGGGAGTAGGTGAAACTAAATAAAAGCTTGTAAAAATGCAATTTTTAGTAAAAGCTCTTTTGCCAACTATAGTGTTTATTCGGAAACCAGCATAAGATAAACAAAAAAATTGATACACAATAATAATAATAAATATCACGGGACAATTCACACCAATTGACCTAGTCCCAAAGTAAGCTTAGCAAAGCTTGTGGTATGGGTAACTAAGCAACGGATAAATATAATTATGTAGATATAGATACATACTTAAATACATATTAAACACCCAAGACCCGAGAACAAACATTCGTATTTTTCATACAAATATCTGCCCCGACACGGGAATCGAACCCGGGACCTCAAGCTTCGTAGTCAGGTTCTCTAACCACTAGTCCATCTGGTCATCTAAACACAAGAATTTAACTGACTAACAATATTGAAACTCAATCAACTGGAAGAGATCCTGTTAGGATGATTTTGCCACACACACACACGCACGCACGCACGCACGCACGCACGCACCACGCACGCACGCACGCACGCACACACACACACACACACACACACACACACACACACACACACACACACACACACACACACACACACCATCACCATAATTTCGATTAATTTTAGAAAGTACCTCATTTACAACTAGTGCTAAATTTAATTTTTGAATACCTTTGTTCACTAATATAATTTTATAATAATAAATAGTCTAGATGGTTTAACAATTAATATGGTAAAATGTATTAACTTTCCGCCTCAGTTTTGTTAACCAACATACAAATTGGTTACCTACAGAACAGGCCTTGGCTAGTGTAGGAGTCAGTGTAATTTATTGTAAAGTACCACCATTTTTGAAAAAAAAAAATTGTATGTGTAGTTTGAATTGAATAAAAAAAATGAAATTGAATTAAAATTAAATTTTCTGTACAATAAAGAGCTTTACATACATACATACATTACTATATGAGTGAAAGTATGTATTGTAGATTTGAATTAAGTTCTCTTTACGTTGTCCAACATTTCTACTCACTCAATCAGTCATTGAGGTGTAAAGAATTGTATAAGATCTTGAAACGAAATTTTGCAACTGCTTGATCCCCAATTTATAGCATTCTATACAAATAGCTGTTTCATATAATATTATAATTATATATTTGGGGATTGCAGGTGTACAGGTTCCAACTGGAGAAATAGCTGCTGGAATTGCTTCCTTGAACAAGACAGCTGGTATCACCATTGATATTCCAAAGCCTAGAACTTCAGGTAAGCAACTGGTCACCCACATATTTATTTATTTATTTATCGTTATCATCAGCCTATTTACGCCGTACTGCTGGGCACAGGCCTCCTCTCACAATGAGTGAGCTTGGGCTATAGTTCTCACGCAGGCCTAGTGCGGATTGAGAACTTCACACACGCCATTGAATTTCTTCGCAGGAGTGTGCAGTGTTCCTCACGATGTTTGCCTTCACCAAAGAGCTCATGGTAAATTACAAATGTAATTCCGCATATAAATTCCGAAGAACTCGGAGCTGGGCTGGAACCCACGACCCTCTGCTTTTGTTGCGGACAACCACGCGACGATGTAGTTTTAATTAGTTTCTAATTAGATTTAGAGGCTGTTTCACCACCCGTTGATTAGTGTTAACTGACGGTTAGATGTGATGTCTCTATTTGTTGTGTTAGAATAAACGGAGACGGCATCACATTTAACCGTCGGTTAACGCTAATCAATGGATGGTGAAACAGCCCCTTAAGCTTCAATTATATAGATTCTAATTAGATTTTAAGATTATTGTATATTAGTACTGTAATTTAGCTTTAATTAGGTTAAGTTTCCCGAAATAATGATTTTTGAAGTTGATTTTTGCGACACTAGCCCATACCGAATAATAAATGCGACGACTGCGATATGAATGGGCTACTTCTCCGTTGATGCGCACCTCGGCGGGCTGATTGGTTCCGGCGCAGCATGGCGTAGCAACCGACGCCTCAACAGGCGCCTAAACCGGAGCCGAAGCGGTGCCTATCTCCGCCACCACCCGAACACAAGCGGCGCCGTTCGCCACCAGCGAGGCATCGAGAAGCTCGCCGAGGCACTGGAAAAGATGGCGCGGGTGCGTCCACCACCGCGCCAAGTGTACGAGCTGCCTTCCTTCTCCGATGCGGCGAGGGAGTGGCTGCCGTTCCAGGCGGCTTACAACGAATCGTCGAAGGCGTACAGCTTCACGCCAAACGATAACATGGCGCGGCTGCGCTCATGTTTGCGCGGCCCCGCACGCGAAGTAGTGGAGTCGCTGCTGCACACTGCCGCCAACCCCGAGGCGGTGATGCAGACCCAGCGGCAGTGTTACGGAAGTTCAGAGGTCCTGGCATCAAAAGCCTTGGACGACTTAAAGAAGTTGCCGCGCTTGGGATCGACCACCACCGAGATCAACACATAACAACAACAACACACAACCGCGCTGTAAAAAGCGAACTATCGACTTAGTGCGACGAGAGGAGCACCTCTACCAACGGAGGTGCCAGACGAACGACTTCGCCTCCTCCAAAGCGGGGAGAGGCTACCGAAGAGGAGCCGCCCTTACGCGCTCGACCCCGTCCTGGAGGACGGCCTGCTGCGGATGCGCGGGCGAATCAACGCCGCGCCGGTGCCGGGCCTAGAGAAGAGGCCCGGCATTCTTGATGGGCGACACGCCTTCTGATCGAGAGGGCGCACCGCGACGCCGCCCACTCATCCAACGAGCGGGTGGTCAATGACCTGCGGCACCGGCTGTGGGTGCTCCATCTGCGCTCCACCGTTAAGAAGGTGGCGCGCGTCTGCCGCACGTGCGCCTTGCGACGCGCGACAGCCCGACCTCCAGCGATGAGCGACCAGCCGCGGGCTCGGATCGAGCCGCACTGCCGGCCCTTCACCAACTGCGGGGTCGATTATTTCGGCCCCCTCACCATCGGACGGCGGCACGAGAAGAGATGGGTGGCGCTGTTCACGTGCCTTACGACGCGCGCCGTCCATCTCGAGACGGTGGTCAACCTCTCCACCGACTCCGCCATCATGGCGCTGGCTGCGGCGCTTGACGGCTCGTCGCGGGTGGCCCCGGCTCATGTACAGCGATAACGCTGCATGTTTCCGCGAGGCCGACACCGAGCTGCGCGCCGCCTACACCGAGTGGCTGCCAGCGCTGCGCGACTATGCGCTGCGCCATCGGATCAGACGCCAACCTGCCCCGGAACGTGCGGTCGCGCGGGGTCATAGAAGCTGTCTTCCCCGGATTGGATGGTGGCGTCCGGAGCGCGGACGTGCGCACGACGGGCGGCGTGTTCCGGCGGCCAACGACGCGGTTGGCTGTTCTCCCGACTGAAGAAGAAGCCTCCGCTGCGGATGCGGCGGGGAATTGTTGCGGACGGCCACACGACGCTGTAGTTTTAAGTAGTTTCTAATTAGATTTGTGGCGTTATCTGGGAAAAGGTACCTAGTTGTCGGTATTGAGTTATTGATATCCCCATAATCTACATACATTTAGCTATCGAACCATGTAAGAAACATGCATGTAGGTTTAATAGATATTTTTAAAAAATTGTTGAAACTCAAAAGCCAGAAAAGGTGATTATGAGAAAATTTAATTCAAACTTATACACCCCATAAAAGTATGTTGTTGGAAGTTACATAGATAACATGCTATTTGAGGAGTAGATTGTACGGGCTTTCAGGTTTCAAGAACAATTTTGTAATTGGACAACTGTTTTCCTATAGTTTACCTTGCTAAAGTGCATAAAGTAAAAAAAAGGTTGATGGATTTTTTACTTAATTTTCTATTTATAGTATATTTCCATTGGATTTTATCGAAGGAAAAAATATTATGCGTAATTGGACATTAAATAAGAACTACTCCGTTTTGAATTAACGTTGTTTAATGTATAAAAAAATACTTTAACAAAAATAACTTTGTGGTTTACAAATGTAATTAAACAGTCAAAATCAACAAACGCTTATATTTAGTACGTCAAAACATAGCCAAATGAGACCAAATCAACTCAACAAATCTTAAAAAACTAGTTTTTTCAGTCTCAGAATTCAAGGTGAAGTTTAGTAAAAAGTTGGTACAATCACTATAATATTTTTGAAAAGGTACCTTATCGTCGGTGCAGCGGTGGTAAAATATTTAGTGATATGAAGTGATATCATTTAAAAAAGACTAATAACTTACGATTAATTTTAATAGTCTTAATTTAAGAACACTTTTAAAACTCTTACCAAAAACCTATAATTTTGTCTCAACAAACACTAAATGATTAACGTATTTGAAAATGTACCTTATTGTCGGACGTAAAATGTTTAGTGACATAGTTAAAAATAAGATCTAAAAAAATGCTTTTGATTTGTAGTTGTAACTATTAATCGTTATTATTATTATTATAAATCAACCTCTAAAGACCAGCAGGTGGTAGGACCTTGTGTAAGGTCCGCCCGGATTGCTACCACCATCTTGCTCGCAAATCCTGCCGTGAAAACTGCTATTTGCTTGCATTGTTGTGTTTCGGCGTGGAGAGTAAGACAGCCGATGAAATTACTGGCACTTGAGGTATCCCATCTTAGGCCTCTAGGTTGGCAACGCATCTGCAATGCCCCTGGTGTTGCAGGTGTCTATGGGCGGTGGTAATCTCTTACCATCAGGTGAGACCCACTTGCTCCTTTGCCATCCAGTCGAATAGAAAAAAAATGACAAATTGGCGTAAAGCGTCACACTAGCGATTTGCGGAAGAGTTGAAAGCGAGGCAAACGTGCAGTGAATTCGCTGCGAGCGTATAACGATTTCGCCGCAAGCAAGCAACGACATCGCCGCGAGCGCGCCACGATGTCGCTGCTGCGAGCGCGTAGCGAGTTCGCTGCTTTAGTGCCAAAAACGCCATATTGTAGACTTTCGTATAATAATAAAAGGGCGTCTTCGTCGCAGCGAACTCGCAGCGACATCGTTGCGCGCTCGCATCGCTTTTAACTCGCCCGCAAATCGTTAGTGTGATAAGGCCCTAACTGGCTACCTACTTTAATTAAACGCATTTTATGATGATTCTGATTAACGTTTTTTACGCGCCGACAAGCACCGCACTGGGCCCGCGTGGGAACTACTGCCCAAGCTCTCTCATTCTGAGAGGAGGCCTGTGCCCAGCAGTGGGACGTATAGGCTGGGATGATGATGATGATGACGCGCCGACAAAGTACCGACGTCCGAAACGTCTTCTAAACCGATAGCGAGCGCACAGAAAGCATTCAAGAGCGGCACACGCCCAAAATAGGGTTCCGTAGCCTTACGAAAAAAATAAGTAATATTTTTCTAAGGATTTTATATTTTGTACGGAATCTTCCAAATTTAGGTATATTTTATACCTTAGGCTACTATTTACTCATAAACTACTAATAATTCTAAAGCAAACTTAGCCGTTATAGTTTTCCTTTAAAGTTTGACATACTTACTACCATTCTGATTTTTTTCAAATTTTTCCACCGGTTTAGATTTTAGAGGGGGGGGGGACGGTCGATTTTAATGAAAATTTGCACTTTAAAGTTGAATATTTCGCAAACAAACCACTGAATCGAAAAATCGTCTTAGCACACCCCTGATGTTTTAAAAGACCTATCTAACGGTACCCCACACTATAGGGTTGGATGAGAATAATAAATCACCCCAAACTTTACGTCTATGGGAGGTACCCTATAAACATTTTTTTTAATTTTTTATTGTACTATTTTGTCGGCAGTTTACCTATATATCCATGCAAAATTACAGCTTTCTAGCATTTATGGTCCCTGAGCAAAGCCGCGGACGGACAGACAGACAGACATGGCGAAACTATAAGGGTTCCGTTTTGCAAACCATTTTGGCTCCGGAATCCTAAAAATCGATTTAAACTTGTGTCTCTGTGAAATCAAAATTTAGACCCTGCTTATTAATAAAGAGTAAAAAAAGAAAAAAATGTTTTTTTTCGACATTTTACTTTGAACGCGATTATCTCGGAAACTAGAACCGACAACAAGGTACCTTTTCCCAGATAATGCCACATTTAAGCTTGTATTATATAGATTCTAATTAGGCTTTAAGATTATTGTAAATTAGTACTGTAAGTTAGTTTTAATTAATAATAATAATAATAATAATAATCATTTATTGCCACAGAAAATAAGACAAAAATATAAGCAGGTGGTAATGGGCTAGGCTCAGCATAAGCTGCGAGCAAAGGAAACTTGCAGCGCTGATTTTCAGCCTGCGCCCGTCCCACAGCGTAACAAGTTTACTCTAGAGCCGGGTAAATAAGGCTGCATTTTAAGAACAGAAAAGAAAATGCGCATGAAATAAAATGATAAATAAATAAAACTAAAAAGAACAGGTGGCAAGGCATCATTGCGAGTCTGTTGTCTTAGGTTCGGAGCTCTGAATTTGAGCTCTGGTTGAGTTCGAAACGCGTCAGTGCAGTGTGGGTTGCCGTGACCCATGCGCGCTCCCACAGTGAAGAGGTGGAGGAACCGCATGAACACGAACATGTTGCATAAGCGTAGATATCAGTAGATAATACCAGGTCGCGGGTGAGCAAAGTAATTGTTTTAGTTCATTGATTTATTTTAGGTTAAGTTTCCCGAAATAAAGATTTTTGAATTTGATTTTTGCGACCCTAGCCCATACCGAATTCTAGGGCACCACGATTCCGAGTAAATTAGGTTCATTTGTAAATAGTAAGTTCAGTAGTTTATAAGTAGCGATCAATAAAACCCGACATCGATAGCGAAAATGGCGATAATTCAATGCGGTTTCTGAAACCCTCGCTGGGCGCACCAGACCGCCTGAATTACCGCCAATTGAGTGGAGGCCATCTTCCCGCCGCTCGGGTATAAATACGACGGTCTCCCCCTAGCGAGTCTAGTCGACTTCAGCGAGCCATCCGAGTGACTAGAACAAGATATCCCAGCGAGCCTTACGATATCTGCGACGACCCCGGACCCGAACCATCTCTCGAACCTGCGACTTGGCTTTCCAACTGAACTCTATACTTGCTCACCCGACGACCTTGGCTATCGATACCGGATTTTTCGATTCGCGATACGAATTACCCGAAGAAATACAGTCCACTACCCGAACTGCGAGTTTTTTCTTCTACCCGATTGATCCCAAGGCTGTCGTGTCGACGACAGCTTTATTTATACTTTCACAAAAATAATACAAAAGGTAAACTTAAGGCTTCCTCTGATGATGCCCCATGACGCCAAATTAGATTAGGTTTTTCACAAAGTGCAAGTTTAAAATTACTTTTTAAAAGTGAGAGTTTACCTGCATTTAGTGACTTGTCGGGTCATGTGTTACCGCAACCTACACCATAGCATTTCCTACTTAATCGTCCGAAAAACTTGATTACTGGCATACAGCTAAGAGGTGTGTGGCACCATCTCTTGTAATTATTATGGCTTAAGGCCTAGCTGGCGTAACGGCCCGGCCGTGACTACGCGCTACCGAATGCGCGGCGAGCGATTTTCTTGTACATTGTGTTGATTTGTGGTGTTCAATAAAAATAGTTGTATGGTATTGTATTACTTGTGCTCAAAATCTTATTACTATAATAATTGATTTAAGTCATATTTCAATTGAAAGAAAACTTGCAAATGTAACACCTGATAGGTACACTAGCAAAGCTAAAAAAATACTAATACGTTGCCAGCCTAGAAGTCTGAGATGGAAATGCCTCTGGTTGTGCCTCTAGCTGTGTCTTGCTGATCAGCGATAAGAATAGAGAGTAAAATGGTGTTGCGATCTCGACGGACCTTCCGCAAGGTCCAACTTGACTAGTTGATCAGCTATGCGATCTTATCTTAGTGTTAATCCAATACAGCATTATATATAATGCATTATAATTAGTTCAGTTTCTTACATTTCCAATCAATAATTCATTTTATTAATTTTCAGGAATTCGTAAGAACAAAAAATGGAATTCTGAAGCAGAGTCCACGAAGAAACAGCTGACAAAATTGCAAGCGAAATTAAATAAAGTTTTAAGAGTCGAAAACTCGTTCAAATGCAGATTGGCACTAGCATCACAAATACGAAAAACTGCAATTTTTGAAATGCTCAACCATACAGATTGCACAGATAGAAAATATTGTATATGAAATTTAAAAACTGTTGTCTAATAAGTAATATCTCGGATTATAATAAGCTACACCGCCGCAAGCTATAACGTTACACCTGGATTACAATTTCTTGACATGTGATACAGAAAAACTGGCGAACTATATAGTTTGCATAAGTAATTGGAGCAAAGAGGTAAACCAAATTTTGGCAGGGAAATCAAATTGTATTGATAAAACCGACAGTATAAAAATATTAGCATAAAAAAATATATCGTGGGACACTTGACACCAATTGACCAAGTACCAAACTAAGCAAAGCTTGTACAGTCGAGTTCAAATATATGAGCATAACCAAGGCTTCAAATATAAATGTACATGGAAGGGTACTTTTATATCTGAGCAGATTCATCAATCAAACATATGTACACATGAGCAAGCCTTTCAGTAATATCTACACAACTGGAAACTCAAAAATATGTTATCTACAAATATTTTTAAAATTATTTGATCTACTGAAAGTACATAAAAATATACGCAAGGGTTATGAGGAACAAGGATGTAGCCCTCTTGTTCTGAGAGGAGGCCTGTGCCCAGCAGTGGGACGTATAAAGGCTGGGGTGATGATGATGAGCTGGCAACGTCGCATTTTTTTACTTTATTATTACGATATCATGATTAATTATTTGCATTAGACACATTTACTTATATACTAAGAACAATTCTTACGGTCCACATTTTAATTTTTCATTCAATTTCTATGGAATAATCCGAAAAAAAAAAGAAACCGGCCAAGAGCGTGTCGGACACGCCGTAAATAGGATTCCGTAGCCATTACGAAAAAATTAAGTAATATTTTTCGAAGGCTTTCGTATTTTATACGCAATCTTCCAAGTTTAGGTAAATTTTATACCTTAGGCTGCTATTTACTTTTAAACTACTAATAATTTTCAAGCAAACTTAACCGTTATAGTTTTCAGTCTAAGTTTGATATACTTACTATCCTGATTTTCTTCAAATTTTTCCACACAAAGGCGTAAAGGTATACGCAATCCGATTTCCGACCAATTCCACCAAAACTCCCGAGCCCGATTTTGTAACTTCAAAGTTCAAAATCACAAAAACGGCTGAACCGATTTTGAAAAAGCATGTCTAAGAACCATCGCCCTGATTTCAAATAAAAAAAAAACTGCAATCAAATCGGTCCACCTGTTTAAGAGCTACGTTGCTACAGATAGACACGCATACAGACACACATAGCGGTCAATGTTATAACACCCCTCTTTTTACGTCGGGGGTTAAAAATAGTGCTACGATTACTCGTCTGTACTCCAGTTACTCCGGTGTTTTCATGGATTCGGATTGTAGTAATACGAAACCGCTCTAACACGGCAAGTAGAATAAAAAACTGGCCAAGAGCGTGTCGGACACGCCCGAAATAGGGTTCCGTAGCCATTACGAAAAAATTAAGTAATATTTTTAAGGATTTCGTATTTTGTACGGTATATTCCAAGTTTAGGTATATTTTATACCTTAGGCTGCTATTTACTCTTAAACTACTAATGATTCTCAAGAAAACTTAACCGTTTTCCTTTTAAGTTTGATATACTTACTACCATCCTGATTTTTTTCAAATCCCCCTAATATTGGACGCTAATATTTCGCAAACAAATCACTGAATCAAAAAATCGTCTTAGCAAACCCCTGATGGTTTTAAAAGACCTATCCAACGATACACTATAGGGTTGGATGAGTAAAAATAAATCACCCCCACTTTACGTCTATGGGAGGTAACCTTAAATTTTTTTTTTAAATTTTTTTATTGTTCCATTTTGTCGGCATAGTTTTCATATATATCCGTGCAAAATTGCAGCTTTCTAGCATTGATAGTCCTTGAACAAAGCCATGGACTGACAGACAGACAGACAGACATGGTGAAACTATAAGGGTTCCGTTTTTGCGATTTTGGCTCCGGAACCCTATAAAATTCTTATTCTTATTCTTTTTCCCGCGGCTTCGCTCGCGTTAAATTTGGAGTAACATACATTTACCTTTTGCGATCTTTTTTTTTCGTGTTTTGTTTGATTGATTTTTCGGAGGATTAATGGAATTATACAAATACAGGCAGACGTTTTTTTAGATTCAGACAGATGGTGCAAATTTTGTAATTCAAAAATCATATTTGTACCAACTTTGGAATCATCATCATCATGTCAGCCGAAAGACGTCCACTGCTGAACATAGGCCTCCCCCAAGGCGAACTTTGGAATGGAATGTGCAATTTTAGAAAATGTTAAAATAGTTACGCATTTCCTTTCATTTCATTTTTCCTCGGGATAAGAATAAGTTAATTCTGTACACAGCCACACAGCTGTCCCTGTAATGTGAAACAGGCTTCTTTAATCTAGGAAATCGCAAAGTTCCCGCGGGATAGATGTAAATCTTTAGTTCGATTTACAAAAAAACTTAACTGATAGAAAGCTACACTATTTTTTTACTTTAATCCCGAGAAATTGTAAAGTTTCTGCGGGACATGAATTTCTATTTTGTTCTATTATAACATTCTTAATTGTCAATGAGAGGCATTGTATCTTTGAAAGAATTTTGAAAATCAACTCCGGATTTGTATTCAATTATTTTTATCCGCGGAAATTTTGCATTTTTTCGGAGAAAAAGTAGTCTGTGTCAGTCAGGGATAGTGTAACTTTCTTAACAACTTAAGTAATTGCTTGTTTCCGAGAACTTTTTTATTTCAATTTATTTTCATCTTTTTAGTTATATATTTTAGTGTCTCATAAAATCATGTATACCTACATCAAAACTGAACGTACATGTAAAATTTCATATTTGTGCTTTAAGGAGTTCCGTCATGAGCAGACGACTCTGGCTGCAGCATTAGGTGTTGTCTATTATAAAAACGCATTGTCATTGAAATTAAACAACTGTGTAGTTTTTTTGTGTTTGCCATTAACTTTTGAGAAATTCCCTTCTACGGAGATGACCCTGGCCAGGATGAACAGGATGTAACTGCCAAATGATTGGATTATTATCAGATTTATATCAGTTTGCCAAATCTACAGTCCCTAGTTTTATTAGTTTAGATTTCGAACTCTACGTCCATATGATCTTAGTTAGTTCTTAGTTAGTTATTCTAAATATGTTGCGGTAACAATGTAAAATTCCAAAAATGGAACCCTTATTGTTCGTCCCTGTCACATCACAGGCATTTTACTTGGAAACTATAAGAGGAATGTGAATAAAATTTTGAAGGTATAAACATACATACATAACATAAATTTCTGTAGTTAAAATACGACAATAAAACTTTGATTTATCTGATACAGTTGATGTTATTTCAAAGACTGCTTTAAAAATATGTTTCCTTGATTTTTTGTGTGTAAATAAGTAAAACATTTTACGGCCGTTCATAATATACATGATAAAGTTTTTTAAGAACCGGTAAAGACGATGACACTTTTTCGAATATTGTGTATGCATAATAGGTAATATTTAGAATAAGAATTATTGTCATTGTGAAAATTTGCTATAAATTGTTGCTACGCGATGTGACATGCACATGAAGCCACTAATAATCGGCTACAATCTAATTTTGAACATTAATCTACCGTGAGACTATCTCATAGTTACTTAAACGGAGTCAGAAACATGACGTGCTAGAGCATAAACGCCTTTTTCTAGCGTAAGAATATAGATTTTTATTTTATGTAGTTGATTACAGCCAGTAATCTCATTGCAAATGTATGTTTATCTACACCCATATAGTATATCCTCCATTATGCGTTCAAAACCACAGATTACGACAGCCACGACCATCATTACGATATTGAATTCTATTATGACCACGGCAGTACAGCACGGGGGATACAGAAATCTATATCGTAATGAGATTTCATACATCATTCATTACAGTTACAGTACAGGTGCAGCAGCGGGGCGTTCACCAGCAGGCGCAGGTCGTCGTCATCGGGCGCGCACCGGGCGCAAGTCGTGGGGCAGACATACCTAGTACTCGTTGCAATGCAGGTCATTCTCAAGGGTTCGCGGAACACATGATAGAGGATTTAATATATGGATGTAGATAAAATATTTGTATGCAACTGTACGTAATTAGGCCTTAAAACACTCATGTGACCTCTATTACGATACAGTTGCATAAACTACTATAATACTGCAAAACATAGCCCATTACACACGCACAAACGTCACGCCTGTATTCCCAAATGGGGTAGGCAGAGCACACGAAACGTTACCGCTTCGGAACCACTTTTAGCAATTATAGGTTTAGTTAAGTTTGACAAAAACGGTACAATAGTGACAGGTTGCTAGCCTGTCATGATATAAATAAATGGCAATTGATAAATCTGAATTAAAACTTTACTTCCCTTTCTCTATACCCTTTATAGCGCAGAGAGATCTCAGCAAAATAGTAGCAAGTAGACCATTGAAAAAAGTAAAACGTGGTACATTAACATTTGGTAAGTACTGATTTTAATAATAAAATTGCCCAAGTGCCGTGAACTTGGTTGTCTTCTTCTATTCGGCACAATCTGTTATTCTCAGTATTGCACATGTTTTTTTGTTTAAACATGTGCATTATTGAAAATAACATTTTTACTTAACTCGTCACGCATCCTAGAGACTACATTAGTCCCTAACTTTTTTTGTGCGGGAAATGTCCTAGAGACTACCAAGTAGTCTTAAGGACATTTCCTGCACAAAAAAAGTTAGGTACTAATGTAGTCCCTAGGACGCGTGACGCTAATTTTATCTATAGCGTAATATTGATAATCTATACGTAGCTATGCATACGTAAACATACATATCTATATGTATATCTAGGTACACATGCATAGGCGCGAGCTTTAACAATGAGAACTAGATGGCACCTCTTTCCATACGAACCAATACAAGTTCTGAGATACCCGTCTATCTATATATACTGTAGTCTTTGTTTGAAAGCGTTTTGTTGCAGCACTTTATCTCCAAAATAATATTATTTGGGTTAAGGTGGAGCATAATCTGTGCGTGGAGCCACATGTGCCCACCTGTGGCAAAGAGTAGTATAATATACAGGGAAAAGAGAGCCCTCTCTCGGCTCATTCATGCAGACGGTTTTGAAGCGCCGTCTACATTTCTTAATAAGTACCATTGGTTTCAAGTCTTCATTCGGTCATTGTTCATCCACCATTACCTCTCATATTTCGTTTTCTACATTTTTTTTACCGTACAACGGCAAAAACTACTAGACACTGGCAGAATTGTCCTCCGATGGACAGAGCCATATTTTTTTAAAGAAACAACAAGTACCATTGATGTATATATCCATCCATACGTATAGCTATTATAGTCACAGGTATTCTTACTTTACTGCTTTTTCTTCCCAGCTCAAACCACATAAACACTAAAAACAGGGCTGCAAAGAGAAGTGAGACCGCTTGAATTCAGTCTTCTTAAGTTTAAACCAGCCTCAATTTTCCGTTTGCAGCACTGTCTTTACTTTTTATGTGGTCTGAGTTTCGATTGTAACGTAGCCATCTTGTTCCTTGTTGAGCGCGAATAGACACCTTACATAGAGGGTTGCTACACAAAGAATATTTGTAACGACTGAGCGTATACAATTGTGACTTTTATATTAGAAATTATAATACGATTGTCAATTTCGAAAATAAAGTTCATTTTTGCGGTAATTATAAACGACAAAATATTTTTTAATAAATAAACTTTATTTTCGAAATTGACAATCGTATTGTAATTTCTAATATAAAAGTCACATAATTGTATCCGCTCAGTAGTTACAAATATTTTTTGTGTAGCAACCCTCTGTCAGGCCGGCGTCTATTCGCGCTCAACAAGGAACAAGATGGCTACGTTACAATCGAAACTCAAGTGCTCAGACCACATAAAAAGTAAAGACAGTGCTGCAAACGGAAAATTGAGGCTGGTTTAAACTTAAGAAGACTGAATTCAAGCGGTCTCACTTCTCTTTGCAGCCCTGTTTTTAGTTTTTATGTGGTTTGAGCTGGGAAGCAAATCCAGTAAAGTAAAAGAATACCTGTGACTATTAATAGCTATACGTATGGATGGTTATACATCAATGGTACTAGTTATGAAATGCAGACGGCGCTTCAAAACGGTCTGCATGAATGAGACGAGAGAGGGCTCTCTTTTCCCCGTATATTATACTACTCTTTGTCTGTGCCAGTCTGTGGTTGCCGCATTCCTACATATACATACATAGGTATTTATACTCTTTGGGTTGCCGGCACAGACTAATAAGAGATACCGGCCGGCCGGTGTGTTAAGGATAACGCGTTACAAATTAGTACAAAATGCTGCGAATTATTAGTAAAGTGGTTCTTCAAAGAGCGAAATTCTCGACAGCCGCCGCGCCAGCTCCTCAAACTAACCCGGAAATTCTTTATACTGGCGTAAGTAAGTTTATATAAATAAAAACTTTATTCATAGAACTTCATACCTAATAATAAATATGAAGGCCGTTTACATAGTTTACTTAAGTTTTTGCGAAGTCACCATTATTACTAGAATTAGTTTATAATTATAAGCTTATAAGCTTACTAGTCTGTGATTATAAGCTGGGTGCTAATAACATCGGAGGTGTAGGTATTGTATGTATGTGGCTACGAAGTATGTTGTCACGAAACGAACATATTTACGTACTGGCCCCTATCTAAGTGCTACAATTCTTTTACATAATTTTCTTTTTTTGTATGAGAAACTTAACAATTAATTATTTAAAATTTTAGTACTTCGCCCATGTGGAATTTGATTTTTGCTATCTTATCCTGCAAAAAAATTTCTAGGATATATTGTATCGCAACTTTGGAGATAGCACAGTTGTCGCAAAGAAGCGGTATCTTGTTTCTTTATACCGAAATTTAGATTTAGGGATACATAAGTACCTAATCTTTCTCTCTCTCTCTCTGATTCCGGCCGATTTCGGCCATGGCAACAGCTTCAACTCCGTTGGTGTCGCTCGTGCGCTTGCAAGTGGCTTATGTAGCAAATCTTCTTAGGGAAAATTCTTACACAGTGCGGGCACGTGAACACACCATTAACATAATTATAACTGATTGGTGCAGATGGTCGAGCTTACCCTAATAATTAGATGTGAACGAGGGACATACCAGAGGGCCTACTCCGAAACTCAAAAATCGAATTTCGTATTGCACCATCCCTCTCACTCTCGTATTAAATAATATAAGTGTCAGAGGGATGGAACAACACAAACTTCGATTTTCGAATTTCGTAGTAGCCCGGCTGAACTTATTGTTGATTTTTGATTAAAAATAGGTACTTCTTAATTTCTTCATAAATATCCATTATTTATGTTGTGTTGGAATCGGTTTACTAATGTTTCGGCGAATAATGTTTGGCAACCTGTTTCATTTCGCAACTGTTTAATATTTCTGAAACTGCAAATATTTCAGGATTTTTATAAAACTAACCCAACCTAACCTAAAGGGTTCTACACGATGGCCCTGAAATAAATCCTGAAATATTTACAGTTTTAGAGTTTGCGAAATGAAACAGGTTGCCAAATGTTACGTTGCGAAAAGGCAGTACTCGGTTGGAATCACATTGTTTACACTTTGTTGCTCCTGATACTTTATTTTAAACTTTTAAGGAAAATCAGTATCAGGTATATAATTATTTTACCAGTTTTGATAAATATGATACCTACATATTTTAAAGTTTTATGCATGTTCAGCAATATACAAACATGTTTATCAACATACTTTTTCTGATTAGATTAGTTTTTGGACATTCATTTTATTAGACTTGTGCATACTGTGAATTTAGATTATTATTTTTTTTTATTTTTTATTTTTACTTTGTATATTTTTTGAATTATTTTTTAGGTGAACTAAATAAGGTACCTACTACATATTTTATTTATCGAGAAGATTTGACTTGTTCTTTAATTGACTTTTAATTGATTGCAACTTTTATTGAAACTTATTTAACTTGCAATTGTTAATAAGTGTTTTAAGGTTTTAAGTAAATAAGCTTATGTATATTATATTATATTGTAAAGGAATTTATGCTAAATACATTTTAGGATTAAGTATGTAAAACTTTACAGTTTTCCAAAATGAAATAAATTAGCCTTTGTCAGTCAGAAATTAAAAGAAAAGGGTGAGGTTTGGTCCAGGAAGAACCCAATTGGGAACAACAACAAAAATAAAGCCCAAGCACCCCACAGAGCCTAACAGGAAACTGCACGCTCCTCTCCTGGCTTTCCAACAAATGCCTGGAGCAGGACTCTGTGGAAACCCCTCCCACCTTATCCTCCCCCTAGTAAGCTCTACAAAGTTGGGGGCTACAGCCAGATTTTTTAGCTGGTGAGAGTCAGGCTCAGGCCCTCCCTTTCAAGTCGTCTATAATGCATTTTTCCCAACTACAAGCCCCCATCTCCTATTTAGCACCCCATATTAAATTTAATCTAGTTAAAAGCAAGAACTAGTATCTGGCTTAATTAAGGGGACTCGACCCAAAAAAAAAAACTAGGAATATTATATGGCTGTGTACAGGGTTGTGAATTATAAGATAATTAGGTTCATTGATATTATCCAACAGGATTACCTGTAGAAAAAGAATTTATCTTGTTTAAATGAAAGCAATTTTTCAGCTATTCATAAACAATGAGTGGCTGAAGTCTTCCGATAGGAAGACCTTCCAGACCTCAAACCCAGCCAACGGCAAGGTGATTGCGGATATCCAACAGGGCAACAAGTCTGACATAGACCAGGCTGTGCAAGCTGCCAATGATGCCTTCAAGTAAGATCAAGTTTTACCCGACTGCCTGCAGTATATGTAGCTACATATATGTCTATTTTCTTGGTCCTCTCTGTAGCCTAATAGGTATTAGCGGGCTGTTTTCCGCAACTCGACGTCTAAGTGCGCCTATTTTGCGTGATCTCTGTAGCCTAAATGGCTGGACTGTTTTTAACATACGAGGTTTCATCAGATTCATCAAAACTCTTGGAGTGACAGGTACATATCTATACCTACCTATAAAAAAGTTTTCATCACACTTGATCGTAAACAGTGTCGTAACATGCAGGCTACCTTGGTTGCAACCCCCAAAATAAAACCCTTTCCGGTGGCGAATGCACTAGTCCCAAAACGCACTATTAGTCAATACACTCTAATTTCGAAAGCCCCTCTTCTCATAAGAAACTAGACCCAAAACACCATATTTCCAAAAAGGCTCATTCTCGATTTACACGAGAACCATTGATAACTAGTCCCAAAATACACCTTTCCCAAAATACTCCAAATTGTGTTCACCTGTAGGTGGCGTAATACTTCATTCTCATAATGCATAGTTCTCAAAACACTCTAGTTCCAAAATACCCTAATTTTTTTTCTTTTATTTTCGAATGACTCTTTGAAATTGCATTCAGCCATAACCGTTACCCGTTTGACGCCAAGAGTATTTTTGGAAAAACAGTTTTTATTGAAATATTATTTTGAGCTATATACAGGGTGTAATCGTTAAGTGTAGCCAGGCGATAGTTCCGTAAATATATCTGATATCAGAAAATTTCAATAATTTATCGTTAACTATTGAGTAAAATTACATTAATACTTTTTTTAAATAAAACTAGAAATATTAAAAGTATTAAGTTTAAACGCTTCCATACTTAAGTACGACGACGACCTTCACTCCTTAAAGAACGTTGGTGTCGTAAGAGATAAAACCGCTTGAGATTCATTATTTGCACGAATAAACTGTAATAAAATACTAAAACTACCGTGTATGAAATAATAAAATATAACATTTATTTAATGTCTCGCTTTTGTATTCATTTAAAACCGTCAGATAAAAATAGATCGTTACGGCTGAAAGCAATTTCAAAGAGTCATTCGAAAATAAAAGAAAAAAAATTAGGATATTTTGGAACTGGAGTGTTTTGAGAACTATGCATTATGAGAATGAAGTATTACGCCACCTACAGGTGAACACAATTTGGAGTATTTTGGGAAAGGTGTATTTTGGGACTAGTTATCAATGGTTCTCGTGTAAATCGAGAATGAGCCTTTTTGGAAATATGGTGTTTTGGGCCTAGTTTCTTATGAGAAGAGGGGCTTTCGAAATTAGAGTGTATTGACTAATAGTGCGTTTTGGGACTAGTGCATTCGGCACCGGAAAGATAAAACCCTCGACCTTAATGTGCTTCATGAAACCCGTGGTCGGTAAATAATAATAAAAAAAAAATTAGTCATTGCCCGTACTAATTTTCTTGTCATGAAGCCCAAGGTCGGTAAATGAGTTTGTTACTGCATGGCGTGCTGCTGCTCCGTGCGCGCGCTGCACACGCACGCCATGCACATGCTGCGGATTGCCAAGAGCGCAATCAGCGGTATCGACAATTTTTGAAAAAATATTAGTTTTTCTTTTACAAATATACAATTTTACTCGCAAATGTGCTGAAAAACATTGTATGTCGCACGGGCGGTACTAGAATTACGAACATCGACTCATTAAAACCCTCAGTCTTCGATTTCGGGCTTCTAAAAGACTCTCGTTCGTAATTCCTTATTTACCGCCCTTAAGACACAATATACTATTTAAATGACGTGTTAAAAAAAATTAAAGTTTTTTATACGCCAATATGTGACGTAATATCGACAAATGTTTTTCTGGCAATTGAAATAGCGATGCAGGTGTTTTGCTGAAATTCGGTCGGGTATCTTCGGGCATAGTGTGCTTAGACACTGAATGTTCGGCCATCATTGACCACAAACTCAATAAAATATGTTAAGAAGTAACATAGATCCCTTTGTCATAGACTTATTTCTCATGTAGGCTCGGTTCCCAATGGAGGAGAATGGACGCGTCGCAACGTGGCGTCTTGCTCAACAGGCTCGCCAATTTGATAGAGAGGGACGCTGCTTACATTGCTGTAAGTTCGTTTTAACTATCATCATCATCAGCATCGTCCAAATACACGAGTCTTGGACGTTTAATATCTATTTAAGTCTGTATTTACATATCTATAATAAGTATGTTTATCAGTTGCCTATAGTACCTACCCATACAACAAGCTTTGATTCTTTCGTGACTAGGTCACTTAGTGTAAATTGACCCATGATATTTATTTATTTATATTTTTTATTTATTTATATTTATTTATTTATATTTTTCTGTGGTACAAACCGCCTGACCCGTTTCCTGTTTCCACAGAGTCTGGAAACCCTAGACAACGGCAAGCCGTACCAGGCCAGCTATTTCCACGATGTGCAAGCTTCCATCAGGAGCCTGCGTTACTACGCCGGATGGGCCGACAAGAACCATGGTTACACGCTACCCGCTGATGGCAATTACTTCGCGTACACCCGCCCTGAGCCTGTCGGTGAGTGGGAAAGAAAATGTTTATTCGGCATATAAACAAAGTAACAAGATAAAACATTGATTCAAATCTTTGTTACCCCTCATGGGACACTGTTTTACTCTCGGGGGTAATTACCCTCTCCCCTGATTATCGTTTTCGTGTAAGAAGTGATTAAGAGACTGCGCGTCTACCTACAATTGCTGGGCCGACAACAACCAAGGGACACACTACCTGCTCACGGTAATTATTTTACATATCGTTAATTAACTCTATATTTTAGCCCCGAGCCCCGACGCAAATAGAGGATTGTTATAAGTCTGACGCCAAGGACAGTCTGTCCGTCCAGTCTGTTTGTATATCTTGCTGTGTGTGACATCGTAGCTCTCAAATGGATGGGCCGATTACGATGCGGGTTTTTAACGTGAAAGCGGGTTCCCTTGCGATGCTTCTTAGCCATGTTTCAATAGAATCGGTTTAGCCATTTTTGAGGTATAGAACTTTGAAATGGGGGTTTTCAACCTCTATCTTGGTTAGATTATTGAGACATTTGTAAGTCTAGTGTGTAGTGTAGTCTAGTCTAAGTCTGATTCAGTAGAGGGGAGGGGGATCAGGTCCCCCTTATTCCCCGCGGACTCCAATGAATACTAAATACTTTATTTTGCTCTTTTTAATACCTGTTTTTTTTGGCGGGTGACTCAATAGGTATGTTGTCGTTATCACAATTAAAAAAAACTTCGAGCAAATACTCGGCCATGAAATCCTCATAAGTAGGTAGACTAATAAGATACACGATTAATCAGTGTTTACTCGGCCCGCAGGTTTAGTTAGTTCACAAATGGTATTAATAAATATTTTAATGCACCGTTTGAAGAGAGTCTGCTCGCAGCGTCGCATTGAAGTTCGAGAATGTTCTGTATTAAAAATTGCCATGTAAATTGATTATCTTCGCCTTACATTAAGTTGGTGAAATTACTTTATTGTTAAACAATAACATATGAGGCTGTTCCACCGTCAACGATATTTCTCGGTATTTCTCTGCGTTTCCACCACATGTGTGAGGAATGCATGAAATTAAGATTGGTTTTTGGAGTCTTTTTGTATTACATATTTATTGCAACTCCAAATTTTGTTACTTTTACGGTCATCCCGTATCCATATCGAAAATACAAACTGAAACATGCACCGAAAAACCAGAAAAAGGGACCAGCGCTGAGAGTCGAACCCAGGTCCTCAGCATTCCGTGCTGCGTGCCATTCCCCTATACTACCACTGGACAGGCAGGAGTACAGAATTTCTCCTATGCACCACATTCTTATTTAGTCACTTAAGCGGCTATAATATAACCGTTTCCATGATCGTTTTAAAAAATCCTGCCACCTCTTAGACTCCTAGCGACATCTATGTTTTTTAGCCCAAAGCTGGTCTTTTTTTCTGGTTGTTCTGTGCATCTATGTTTCAGTTTGTATTTTCATGCATGAACCAATAGAAACGCTTAATTTACCTATCCTCGCTCCGCTCAGCTGTTTCCACTAAAGCTGTGCTGTGCAAGGTTATTCATTCATGTTCATGAAAAACACATTCGCGCACATCTCTGGTGGAAACGCAGCCTTAAGCGTTTTAAAATGTCTTAAACTTTCGTGATTTTCACTCATAGTCAAAATACCATAGTTATTTTGACTTAAGCGTTTTGTCCGCGTGAATTTTGTTAGAACAAGATTTAAATTTTGAAGCAAATATTAAAATATGTATTCAAACGGCAGCGGTTTCT
>NC_133497.1:4977699-4979622 GCF_025370935.1 Choristoneura fumiferana | reverse complement strand
TTCTTCTTATGCATGTTGTACGGTGATTGTAGTTTTTGCAACTGATAGCAAAATTCCAGAAACCCCGCCGAGACCACTTGCGCATTAAAAAATGTCAGACACGAGAGCAATATAGAATTTTGTGATCACTGTTCACTGTTAAGGTTAATCGTCGCATAAAACACTATCAAAATTATACTTCAACTAGCCAAAGAAGCAAAAACCAAAATTAGATATCGTCTACATCCGCCATGTTCGAATGCTACAATCGAATCTAAGATAGTTTAATGAGGGAATTTAAATATTTATGACACCAATTGACGTTGTTTTGTTTCATCATCATCATCCCAGCCTATATACGGTCCCACTGCTGGGCACAGGCCTCCTTTCAGAACAAGAGGGCTTGGCGATAGTTCCACGCGGGCCCAGTGCGGATTGGGAACTTCACACGCACCATTGAATCGCTTCGCAGGTTTGTGCAGGTTTCCTCACGATGTTTTCCTTCACCGCAAAGCAAAGCTCGTGGTAAATTTCAAATGTAATTCCGCACATGAATTTCGAAAAACTCAGAGGTGCGAGCCGGGGTTGAACCCACGACCTCTGCTTGAGAGGAGACAGGTCAAACCACTAGGCCACCACGGCTTTTTGTTTTGTTTACATTTAGTTAAATACCTATCCAAACCAAGTATAAGTAGGTAGTTGACCTCGTTATTTAGGGACTTAGTGTTAGAGTAGCAATAAAGTCTATGGTCTTTTGAGTTTTGTTATGTCAGTGTTGTGTTTTGTCTCTCGAATAAAAGATGGCTACCTAATAGTGCATGTTTTTCCTTCGTATCTCAGTAAAGCAGCTTAACTGTGCTAAACCCTGTTTTACTCAAGAATATCATCAGGTTATGGGCCCAGAAGGCTTCAGAAGCTGCTGTGAGTGAAGGCGAATGAGGAGCTGTTGATCTGCGGGGTTATCGGCGTCTGGGTGTGAAAGCGGAGCTAGGGATAGAGGCACTGCATCAGACGTTCGCAGATTCAAAGTCTTTGTGGCGGTAGACTGCACTTGATACCGGGGAAATGGATCAAGGAGTCATCAAACTCGAGGGGCCGCGGAACTGGGGTGTGTGGAAGTCCAAGTGAAAGTGCTGCTAAGGGCACAGAATATGCTGGGCTTAGCAGAAGGCACGGATGTCAAGACCACTCAAAATGCGGAAGATTGGGCTAAGAGGGATGCAAAAGCCAGAGTCTGTTGGTTACAAGGCTCAGTGAGAGTGCCATGATTCATGTTTTGACATGTGAGACCGCTGCTCAGATGTGGAGTAAGCTCCTGAGCGTGTATGAGCAGAAGTCAAGTACAAGCATACACCTACTTCAGCAGCGTTTCTTCAGTTTTAAATACGAAGAGGGTATGGAGATGTCAGTTTTCTTGTCGAAGCTGCAGGAAGTTAAAAGCTTATTGAAACAGGCTGGTGAAGATATTTCCGATAAGCTTATCATCACAAAAGTCCTGATGTCGTTGCCTGACAAGTACAGTCATTTTGTTTCGGCTTGGGAATCAGTCGACCCAGAGAAACAAAATTATGATGACTTAGTTGCAAGACTTTTAGTGGAAGAAGAGAGGATGCAGTCGAAGAGTAGTGAGGGTGAAAATGTGGCTCTTTACGTGCAAAAACAGAACAGAGACAGTGGTGGAAATCTAAAGTGTTTCAAGTGTGGTCGTGCTGGACATTTTATACAGCAGTGCAAGAGTAGCACAGACACTAGAAAGTGTTTTATTTGTCATAAGACCGACATTTAAATATCAGTGCCCAAAGCGTGAAAAGTTTGTTGTGCGGCAGGACATTCGTGGGGAAAATTCGAACAACACAACAGTCATAAAAGTAACGCTTTTTCAGCAGTGACAGTAAGTCAAGCAATGTCACTTAGTCTCGATGGTTGTAATAGACAACAGCTGTT
>NC_133497.1:4965542-4974262 GCF_025370935.1 Choristoneura fumiferana | reverse complement strand
TTAGGAGATCATTGATTAGAAGATTGGCTATTTTTGTAGAATGTTGGGTATTTCCTGAAACCAAGTGATGGAAGTATTCAAGTAATAATGGTTCGTTGACAAGTTGTATAGCTGTGTCAGAGCGAAGCTGGTAATCTTGGACGAGTTTTCTTCGTGAGTCTTCTGGAGTTCTGGCATTTTGTCTTGGATGAGAGGTACGCTGATGACATCTTGGCTGTCTTCTTTGGTGTGAAGGTTGACATGTAACGGTGGGAGGTCGGCTCTGGCATATACCTGGAAAAAAAAAAAGAACTGACTTACCATCTATTCTCTGGTATACATATGTCAGAATCCTGGTACAGGGCAAGTCAGAAGGAAGCGCTAGGACTAGTTCCCTATGGGCCCCATACGGATTGGAAGCTTCACACACACCATAGAATAGAATTATTATTATATAGAATTGCTTCACAGGTGTATGTGGTGTATTATAAGGTTTGCCTTCAGTGAAACTGGCACTCTATGGTACCCACGTTTAGAACAAAACTGTTTTTTGAAAACTGGTTAACACAATATACATATACACTTTTGCTGCTGTCAGGAGTCATTGGCAGTAGTGGTTGCTAGCATAAAGCGACCGGTTGTCAAAACAGAAAAGTTGAAGTTGAAACTGGTTATAGACCAATTTGAATTCCCGTTTTGAATGCAGGAATTCAACAAGATGAATTAGGACGGTATTGGAAAATAATTAAGGTGAAATTCGACCTTTAAGGGTATAAAACCAGTGTATATTTGAATTTTAATAAAAAAGACTATTGTGTCATTTGGGTTCATGGCAAAATTGAAGATACTAAATAATAAATCGCATCAAAATCAGTACACAAACATATGTAGATATAGCCTCTTAACATGCTTAAGGGAATATTATTGATTCATAAAAAGAACCCTATGGTCATAAACAGTTGAATGGACGGAGAGACAAACAACATAAGGTTAGTAAATACCTACCCCTTAGGAAAGGGAATCCTAGGACAGAAATATAAAATGTTATTTATGGATTACTGGGCAGTGACAAACCTACCTATAATCTTGTACAACTTCTTTGTCTCTCATGGCGATGGTGATCCGGGCAACAGCGTCCCACGACCGAGTCTCGTTGACGATCCGGCCGCCGGACTCCAGGATGGCTTTCTGCCGTTCGATCTCGTGCCGGATCGCCCCCGCCACGCCTCGCACTGAACCGATGTTCTTTATCTGTAATATTTTTTTTTTGTAAAAATATGCAATTTTCAAATAAGACATGACATGACAGTCAAATGTGATAATATTACAATCTCATAAGTACACAGTTAAATCTAATTAAAAGGTCTAATTTATAAGAGGACATTACTCTGTGGTGAAAAGGAATAAAATACTGGAATATCAGTGAAGAATTTGTTCTTTGCTATCTCGCAGGAACTGTGCAATTTCTGTAAAAATTATCCTATGTCCTTCCCTGGGTATATTTTTAAACTGGTTTTCTTAACCAATAAAAAATTCCAATAGGAAACATACATTTTATCCTGAAAACATGTAAACTTGCCATGGGATGCAAATGAATTGTGGGCAACAGCTACTGGTTTATAAACATGCACTGAATTGAGTTTGATATCTTACCTCAGTCCGAGTAGACAGGGGCTCCCCAGGCCTCCGCAGTGACACATTAGCATCAACCCGGAGCGCCCCTTGCTCCATGCGTCCCGTGCAAGCACCTAGACGCTGCACTATCAGCACCAGTTCTTTGACCAATGCCGCTGCCTCCTCGCCATCCTGTAAACAAATAAAAACACTGTTAGGAAAATTGTATGCACCTTATATTGGCAGGCCTCCCACGTGATGGACTGACGTCGCAGGTGGCGGCGTTCTAAAGGGGAGGCCTTTGCTCAGCACTGGAAGTCTTCTGGCTGATGATGATGGAAGTTTTGAAATTCTTAGGCTTATAGAAACGACAAGTAACTTTGTCAAAATTTTAATTTGTCTTGTGCCCTACTATTGGATTGTTTGCAGTTCTTAAGTAGTGTGCAGTCAAATATATTATCAAAAGATTATACATTAGTACAATAAGAACTTTCTTTTGGACTGCCAGGGCCCTTGGGCACCAGCAACTATAGGGCTCCTTTGAAAAAAGTTAATATTTTGACTGTAAAAGTCATTACTTTCATGTAAACTTGCCATGCCACTCAATGAATCTGCTTATAAAGCGACTGCAAATTAGCTATGAAAAAAAAACATATACCAATAATATAGGACTTCAAGCCCTGGACCAGAGCCTCATATAATCTTATAGCAAAGACTGTACACACCATTGACTAATGGTGTCCAATATCTGTAATTCATGCTTCAGAAAAAATAATCTTGTACTTATGTTTACACCAACAAAGTAATAAATTAAATTAAAAGGAACCTACCTCTAAATCAGGTTCAAACACCAGCTCAATCAAGGGTGCTCCAGCCCTGTTGAGGTCGACTAGGCTGCGCTTGAGCTCATCATCGTGTAGAGACTTGCCACTGTCTTGCTCCAATTGGATTTGCTTGATTTTTGAACTCTTCTTGTATGGTTTCTTGTGAATTCCGGGTGTAAACACCTGAAACAATAAAAAATGTTCTGGTATAACATTTTTTAAATTCAAGTGATTTGTGCATATGCAAAATTTAAGAATATATTTTTCTACTTTTAAAATTGGTTTGAAAAATAAAATCAGAATGAATGATTTTTAAAATTATAAAATAGTGAGTGATAGAAATAAAGCATATATCAGACAATGTAAGTTTTGTAATGGACTACATAATGTGATAAAAGAAATGTTATAGCAAAGAGCCAGCAAGTTGCTCAGCTCACTGTATATCAGGGTTTCTAAGGGGCTGTTTCACCATCCATTGATTAGTGTTAACTGGCAATTAGGTGTGATGCCGTTTCCATCTATTTGAACAAAACAAATAGAGACGGCATCACATTTAACCGTCGGTTAACGCTAATCAATGGATGGTGAAACAGCCCCATAGAGTAGGGTCCACAAACCCCTGAGGGGTCCGTAACATATGTATCTGGGTCCGCAGTAGGTCAGTCTGTAAACATATTTACTAGGAAATTTTCAAAAATGTTTTTGACAGGGGTCCGTGGAATTGTTTAAATTGTGAAAGTGGTCCATGATTGCCAAAAAGTTTAAGGAACCCTGCTGTATATGAAAGGTTACTTTGGTAGGTATAACACTGTTGGGAGAAACTAATTGCTTGCCTTTTGTTAGCCTTACTTTGAAGGCTTAATGTTAATGTACTGTACTACACACTTTGTTCTTGTGGGCATTCTATACTTCTGTATTGTGTGTACAGTAGAGTTCATAAACTTGTGAGCAAAAATTTTATCAAAAATATCTGAACATGCTTCTATGCCGTTAACAATAGAGTTGTGTTCAGATATTTTTGATCAGTTTTGCTGAAAAGTTTATGAACTCTACTGTCATTATCATCATCATAGTATCAAACTATAGTGTTAAGAACCTAATTTTATTAATAAAGCAATCGGAAATAATCGGAAAACATTAGACTTTCCTCAGCATTACCTGAAAATTAATGACACCATCGCTCGCTAAAGGTGCTCTTTGCTGCGTGATTTGATAACCAGCTGGCAAATCAGCGTAAAAGTAATGTTTTCTATCAAATGTGGACACTTCGTTCACTTTACAAGAGAGTGCTAGTGCAGTCTTTACCCCTAATTCTACGCACTTTCTGTTTAACGCAGGCAAAGTCCCCGGTACTGCAGCATCGAGCAAAGCTACGCAGTTATTTACTAGACCACCAAATGTATTTTGAGCGCCTGAAAACAGCTTAGTTTCGGTATTTAACTGCGCGTGAACTTCCAAACCCACAACACTTTGCCACTTTTTATCGGAAACCGTTGAATAATTGCATTTACACGTAAAAGGTTGTTTGTATCGATATAATAAACGTCTAGAAATATTGCGTAAAACCATTGTAATTGATTTTAATTAAGAAAATAGTAATTGAAAATCTGGGAAACCATCGATGTTTTTTGACATAAGTTTTTGACAGCTTGTTTTTTTAAACCAATAATGCCATTGGTATCCACTGGCTAAACTCGATCATTATGCCACTCGCAATCCAATAGCTCCTGTATGAAAATAAAAGTAAATAACTTTTTGTGGGATTCATCACATTTAACTTATTAACTTATTAACGTTTCGTCAATATGTTAGAATTATAAAATTATTGTTTCACAATATTATATTTACAAGTCATTCTCCGAGCAAAGGTAGCTTGAAACTACAACTTAGGCAAAGTGTCGACTAGATGGCGGTGCTGAGACCAAAACGCGGGAAACGGATCGTAAAATGGCGCACATATTTAAAAGTTCATAGTGATTGTTACTGATCGTAAAATAATAAAATTTAATTTATGTTTACCACAATATTATAGCCGATGTTTTGATTAACAAAACAGTAAATTAATGACAAACAATAATAATGTATTCTAGTAACCGTTAATTGGATAAGGTAAGGTAGGACTAAAACTGTGCAAGTACTTACTTGTGAAGCTGTGAACGACGTGATGGATGAATTTAATAAATAATTATTTTTCAAACCTATCCTAGTATTGCATTGATAATTTGACTTAGAACGTAGCTTAGATATAAGTTAAAATTAAAACTAGAACTTAATTAAATATCACATTTTACAATATTACTCGGTACGCTACATTTCTACGCCACTAATCCCGTTACAACTTCGAAAAGGAACGAAAAGAGATAAAGAACGATGAAAGCTAGAGTTGCCTCGGCGATTGAATACATTTCTGTGATTCTTTTTGTGAAAGAAAAAAGGTGAAAAATATCCGTTTCGTGGATGATTTACGCGCTTAACTCGCGAGAAAGCGTACTGTCGATCGAGCCGCCTGGTGGGGTATGCCGCTGTTCTACACCGCGGTGGCAAAACACGAAGCCTTGGCACCTATACGACTAAGTTTAAAATTACCCAACACACCAAGTGGCCTAACGGCAAACTTAATAGTCACTTGTATACTGTATTTGTTGGGATTATAATGACATTAAATACACACCCACCGACTCGGCACGAAAATTATCTGGTCTGACGTCACGTTGGGTTTGCTTACATACACACACCTCCCGCTACTAGTCAATAAAAATGCTTATCTTGCTGAACTCGATTTTAAATGCATGGCTGGCATAGACTGTTCTAGGTTGTTGTTCTACTTAATAGGCTTAATGTAAAATCGGTATGAGTATTTATGTTTGAGTTAGGTAGAATAAATATGTGCTGAGGCAGAGCAGGTACCTACATACCTACGTGTTGGTGGCCTTCTTCGGATATTTTGTTTAAATATAAGAATAGGCGGTACGCGAGAGTAAGAAGCTCTCAGATAAGAAACAGATGCTTGCAGTAACATGGTAATTTTAACCTGTTGTTGACGGTAGGTGAAGAGAAGAAAGACACTACACTCGATGCTTTGGAACACCTACGCCTTGAGTGATGAACTGATGATGAGACATCCAAAACCTTACCCCTCAATTGTTCTATCTTCGCATGGCTCGCCTCGCTACTTCTGCAACAGTGTAAGATACACTAGTAAAAAATTGGCATGACTCCATAAATGGCTAAAGTTGGGGTGACGTAAATTCAGTGCCTCCAGTGAAAAAGGGAATAACTCAAAATCGCTACTTTTCAGTTTTTTTTTTTTTTATTTGACTGGATGGCAAACGAGCAAGTGGGAGTGTAGAGGCAAAAAACCTTTCTTTCGTCGTTTTTGGGTCTTTAGCGTTTAATATTAGATTTTATGATGGTTTCAGGCTTTAGGTATAGGTTATAGCTTTCGTTCAATGGATATTGTTTTAACATTAATTTATTATATACTTTTTTTGTTTTTATTTTGAGTTATCCCCCTTAGTCACGAAAGCATAACGGTACTTATAAGATGAATTGTGTTAGTCAATTCTGTGATACCTTAACATAAGACGACCCACCCTTAACTACGACTGTTCTACGGTTATAACAACACTTATTCTACCCAACTTATGCCTTTATGTAGGTAGGTACACCGTGCTTTAAGAGAATAGTCGCTTTTAGTTCTATTTATATCCACAATGTTACGGAACAACACAAGTTGTATCTTTTTGTAAAAAAAAACTGCATATGTGTCTAGGTTGTTTTTTTTTTAGTTAAATGCACTTGTACCTTTAGACTGATAAAAAATTGCAGATAAGTAGAAATATGCCTTTAGAAACGGTGAGTTATATCCATAGCTTAATCGAAAAAACTGGGTTAGGGGATAACTAGAGATATGTCCTTTTGTCACAATAATATGTAACCAAACACGCTGAATCCAATGGTGTAATAAAAACATAAGGACATATAATAACTCGTCTTACTTATTCCCCTTTTCACTGGAGGCACTGAATTGTGGATGTGGATGACCTTATGGGAAAAAATCGGATAACACAATAGCAATACTTAATCATATTTATTTTCAATTAACAATATTGCATATTTTCCAGCTTATCTACATAAAGACTCGTTATTTTCAATCCGACTTCGCCTACATATTAAGCAGCCATTGTCCCGCCATCGACATATTACCATTAATACCTACCTATTCATAAACATTTCAATTAAGTATACGACAACCTTATAGTAGGTAGTTATACTTACTACGTAGTTACTTCAACAAACCTGATAAAATCAACAATAAATATTTACACGGCAGAAGTAGGTAGGTACCTGTGGTGAATAATAAATAAGAAGCAATGTACATATAATAAGTAAATACCTACTTATAACATTATTTTATGGGCGTAAAATTTGTAGGTAGGCGCGCCCCCATTAGAAAGCACACTGCCATCTACAGAACAGACATCCGTAACATAAGTACCTAAATAGAACCGGTGCGTTGCCGGTCCTTTTAGAAAAAGTAAGTAGGTAACTTATTCAAGTTTTTTCAGAGAAACTATAACTTACTTGTGCTTGACAAAGCCGCGAAGTGTTTGAACTAATCAATGCTTCATAGATTTTTAAATAGCCGACAAAGTTTATCAGGAAAAGGCGTAGGAAAAAGGCCTCTTTTTTCCACCACACGTCTCTGTCGAAAACAAAATCAAATCAAATATGTAAGTAAACAATAAAATCAAATATCACATTATAATTACTTTATAAGTAGGTACGTAATTAAAATATACTAATTGTTATATATTTAAGTTAGAATTTCCTATTTCATGCGTAAAATTTGTTTGAATCGCATTAAATAAATTTTGTAAGTACCTAACTCAAAAAAAATCGACAATAGTAGATTATTGTCGTGGCCTGGAAGTAGGCAATTGCTGGCTGAGTATGAGTATTAAACGGACGAGCTTGCGAGTCCGTTTAACTAATACGAAGCCAGCAATTGCTATTCCAGCCGAGACTAATATAAGCTTTTCTCAAAAATGGTGAATAATTCTGAAATAGAATAAACTTTTTCTCAAAATATATTATAAAATTTAACTTTATTACAATGTTTTTCTTATGCTTTCCCGCCTTTTTTCATTAAAAATAAACTGCAGATGTATTTTTCCACCGAAAACACCACAAGCTATTTCAGACCCAATAGAAAAAGTCCGGAGTTCCAACAAAATATCTGATACCGGCCATTAGACTTGGCTGTACGACTTGTGCCAACATTTCCATAGCCTTTTTAACTTTAAAAAAAAATGTGACTGATTGCAGGCGCGCTAATTCATTATTGTCGAGCTAGCGCACCTGCAATCTTTTTAACTTTTTAATTTTTCACTGACCATAAACTATGCACTTCACCTTCTGATATGTAAAGAATAATGTCAACTTTTACGGACATTTTTGAGAAAAAGAAATTTCACAACATCAGACATTGAATCAACGTCTTTAATAGAAATATAAATATTTGAGGGACAAAAAATAATGACAAAAACACGCATCAATACAGTAAAGTTCTTTTGCTAACAAAACAAAAGAAAAATATACGTCATTAAGCAAGTTTTCTATTTCTCCGTACATACATGACTATGGTACAGTCAAGGGCATAAATATTATGTACGTTCCCAGAGCTTCAAATACACAGGTTGTTCGGCAAATGGACCGTAAATTTTTTTTGGGATATTATTGGGGTATTTGCTATCTTTTCACCCTTGGACCTTGGTTCCTAAGGGTCACAGTTTTGGAGATATGATTTTTTAAATGTTTTTCTCAAATTTACCGAAATCCCGCCTTTAAACGTTCGTAACTTTTTTATTAATGTATGTAAAATTATTATTTTTTGTATTTAATACTTGGTAATACATGCTTGTTCAAATAATAATAGTTTTTATTATAATTCATAGTCTCAGAAGGACGTACGAGGATTTTTATTCCAAAAAATTACTGATTGTGTGAATAAAATCCTACTTTGAAAATAAATTATCAAAAAACTATATATAATATTTTTAACATACATTAATAAATAAGTTACGAACTTTTAAAGGCGGGATTTCGGTAAATTTGAGAAAACCATTTAAAAAATCATATCTCCAAAACCGTGACCCTTAGGACCCAAGGTCCAAGGTAAAAGATGGCAATTAACCCAAACATGTCCCAAAAAATTTGACGGTCCATGTGCCGAACACCCTGTATAATAATAATGTACTACTGTATATATCCATGTAAATATATCCGTGCGGCAATTTGATC
>NC_133497.1:4947136-4965442 GCF_025370935.1 Choristoneura fumiferana | reverse complement strand
AAGCAAACTTAGCCGTTATAGTTTTCCTTGAAAGTTTGATATACTTACTACTATCCTGATTTTTTTCAAATTTTCTACCCACCGGTTTAGATTTTAGAGGGAGGGGGACGGGACGCTCGATTTTAATGAAAATTTGCACTTTAATGTTGAATATTTCGCAAACCACTGAATCACTGAAATCGAAAAATCGTTAGGTCAACCCCCTAATGGTTTAAAAGACCTATCCAACGATACCCCACACTATAGGGTTGGATAAGAAAAATAAATCACCCCACTTTACGTCTATGGGAGGTACCCTAAAAAATTTTGAATTTTTGAATTTTTGATTGTACCATTTCGTCGGCATAGTTTACATATATATTCGTGCAAAATGACAGCTTTCTAGCATTGATAGTCCCTGAGAAAAGCCGCGGACGGACAGACAGACAGACAGACATTGCGAAACTATAAGGGTTCCGTTTTTGCCATTTTGGCTCCGGAATGCTAAAAACCTAACATCAAGAATTTTGCACTTCTATCAAATGAGAATATACTTACCTATTAGTCGTTTTAAAAAAATATTTTCGAAATGCCTAACACTTCTAGAATTGAATATCAACCATATTCCCAAATAATTACTAGAAAGTGTAACAAAATTCTTTGAACCTCTGGGACATTTAAATTTGCCATATACACTTTAAAAAAAAATACCCATAGGTAGTTTTATACTACTTTTACACTACTATTTTATAAAAGCTCGTAAGTATCTTAAATTCGTCCAATTTTTCTGAGTGAACTTATGATTTACCTATATAATGAACATTATTTCAAGGGCCATACTTTTGTTAACGTATTGATTTGACATACGAGATTTTTTCAAAATCACTAGTAACGAAAGTAACGATATTTTTTGTATGGGTACAATTTGACCATCCTTTTTGTGAATAGGTAAGTATTATAATCTCTAATATATAGTTAAAATATTATAGGTAAATTATATAGGTAAAAATCTCGTGTTACAATGTTTTGTGACCAGGCTCGTTTTCTCGTTCCGAAACGGTTTGACCGATTTTTATGATTTTTTGTGAATATTTGGTAGGTCTGAGAATGTACCTACTAAAACTGTTTTTCATAATTCTACACGGACGAAGCAACAGCTAGTATGTTATAATATATAGCTGGCATGTGTTTATAATGTATTTTTCAGAAGGTTTTAAATAAATCTAATCTAGTAATATTTTTTTTTACTACTGTAATCTAGTTTAGATTTTCTGTTCTTGGTCATTATGTTATGTTTGTTGGTTTGGTAGGTAGACATTAGCAAAAGACGAAACTTATTTATGAATCATAAATTATGAGCCATTAGGTATGTAGGTACTTACCAACTGTAAAATACAATCCTGTTAGGTTGAGGATTGGTAAGCCATTTCTATAAGTTACAAACAATGGAAACAATAGACTAAAATTTTTAGAGGGTGCTTACCTACTTTTAGGATAAGCCGAAGGTTTATGGTAGCAGTTTGCTAATGTTATTAAGTGAAGCCTATTGTCTCCTGCTATTTGTCATTTTTGTAAAGACATTGTTCTGCTCCGTGGTGTTCAGTAAAAAATACGTTTATTGCATGGTTATTGTATCCAGGATAAGGTCGCTAATCATAAAACGTTGGAAGCAACATGATGTCTTATCGTCAGTTGCAACCTACGCGGGAGTTCGAGAGTAGGTAGAATACAGCTGTTAGCGATAAAAGGAATGTGCCGACGCTTTTGAGAATTATTTTACTAGAAAGAAAGCACAGATACCCCTTAGAGCCCCTGAACAGCCGCAGAGTTACATAGGTACTTTAATACAAGCTTTAGGTTTATGTATGGAAAAGTTCAAATAAGAAATAAACTTTTTATAACTGCAATTTTTCCTTGTTTTAACAGATTTCATGACGTACTTAATTTGTAAGATTAACAATTCTGTTAGTATTAGTTGTAGCATATTGGCAAAGCTCTGCGCAGGCGGCAGACACTGCGCAAAACCACCAATGACGTCAGTTCTCTTAAGTATATTTAAACATTATAAACCAAATGAGTAAAGTAAACTACCTATAGAAATCATGGACTGTTTAGTAAATTAGTAAGAAAATAACATGATATTTAAATCGACAGTAACGTTTACAATTTTTTTTTAAAATTGAAATAATAATATATAATAATATTATGGCATCCTACGACATCAAAAACGATTTACGGTTTTGTGCTAGTGCTGTTTCATCTAAACGGCAGAAATATTGCAGTAATAATTCCCTATTTTTAAGTTTTTTTTTGGTCCAATCTTTATACCTGTGGATTTTTATAGATGTCTGCAAGCACCGGCTAAGTCCACGTTTACAATCTGGATCATCCCACGAGCACGGAGCAAAGGTGCGGAGCAAGAGGGCAGGGGTTTTACACCGCAGAATAAAGAGGCAAACAGTGAATGAATGTTGTATAAATCGATGTACTATTGCCCAAATAGTGGAATATTGCCCGGAAACTTGGTGAAGCAAGACATTAAACGGGTGGTTAACCAAAGATTTTAGTGACTGTATTTATACCTGTATTTATTTTAGTATGTTTTAGTGTGTGTTGTCCTGTTTTTAATTAAGCTATTTTACGCGTTAAATCTAACTTAGTTTATAAGTACCTACTAACATTATTTTTAAGATTTATACTAACAAGAATTGAGATCAATGTTAGATGAATTATGAATTCAATAAATAATTATTATTAGGTAGGTATAATAGATGATTGCTTTGTATGTAGGTATGTCACGTTGTTGCACTCTGACTGTTATGCAAACTCTTTGCATTTTATAATTTTTACTGTTTTTTATATAGGTAGGTACCTAGTTCATTTTTTAGGTAGAAAATTATGTGATTATTGTTTGTTTTAGCTGTCGTATTGCTCGTATTTGGTTTTATTGTGTCTGTGTCGTGAAAGTAAATAATATTTTACCTTGATCATATTATTTCATTTGTTTTTTTAATTTTACACTCCGTCCTACAAGTTCACTGACCTTTGTTAAAAATACATTTGCAAATTTTTCTCTTCTTTTTAATGTCACGGAATTAACTGGTAAAAAATGAGTGCAATTAGTTTTTATAACAGTGTTCGTTCTAAGTCATCATTTTTTAGAATGAAGTCAGATGAGTAATTCATTATTTTTTAAAATAATTCGGTACTTTACAGTGACAGAAGTTGATGCTTTGTTAATAATACGAAATACTACAAAATTATGTTTGCACTAGGGCCGTCACTTTTGCTCCTACCGACGACCAGCTTAGAAAGAGACGGGTTTATAATCACCTAGAACGTAAGAGCGAGACAAAGTACATAAATACTTATCTAATTATGACTCCACCCCTTGGGTCCGGAGGTGTCGGGAGAAGGTAGGGTAGGGTGTACGGTCATTATGGTTGTTACCTCAGCAGTGACTGCACGCTTTCAGTTCAGCAATTCGCTACTCTTGTGCACACTTGAGCTCTGAACAATGCCCTACATCGCTGTTTATAAGATGAAGCGAACATTGGAGTCACAGCAGGCTCCTTCAGCCCCAAGTAAGTCCTTAATCTCCAGACTTGCAAAGATACTTTTCACGAGTTTAGTTTCTTGGTTTCTGGTGTTCTCACGTTCTGTTATGTATCTTATTTATTTTTATTTCAGCTCCACGTGCCGAGAAAAATGGGAATTGGCCGTCGGTTTTGCCACTAGCAAATAATTCGCTGGAAGCATCTACACCGCGGCCATGGCCATTCCAATGCCCAATTTGTGGCCGATTTTTTCAAAGCTCTCCTTGAAAAACATTCATTTGTTTGAGGAGCAGGTGCAGGCGGAGAGTACCACGAAACGGCACGGGCACAACTTGAGACCAAGGAAGCCCGGGAAACCGGTCGTGGAGCGAAAACGGCGCAGAGCACCCAAAACTGCATAGTTACCGTTGCCTGCGTCGTCGATAGGTAAAAAGCCCTTGTTAGGGCTACAAAAAGCCCTTTTAGGGCTACAAAAAGCCCTTTTCAGGGCTGCCAATTTGCGTTGTTTCTAACAAACGTCATAACTTGTTTACGAGCATTTCTTAATGCATTTTTTTGGCGAACTCACCATATGTTTTTAACAGACTAAATTTGATATGATTTATTCATTAAATAGATGGGTGGCAATCCTCTTTAGTTCGAATCTTACTCCATTGCTAATTGTTGATAAATTTTTCATATTTCATGAAAATTGTTCATGTATTCGAGAATAGTAAGCTGCATGACTCATGACACGGCACGGGCATAGCTGACCTCAGACAACGGCAATATTTGTAAATTTATTAAAAACCTATCTCATTTAAATCAGCCAAATATGCAAACCTTAATTACCTTCTTAGTTTGTAAAAATGACGCTTGCATAAAAAATTTCGCACGATAGTTAAAAATCAATACGTAGATATTTTTCGTTTTAGATATATCGAATTTCGAAGTATTGTCATTAGATATTTTGTAGGAATATTGATTTTCGAAAAGAAAAGTAATTCGATTTACAGTGCATTAGGACCAACATATTTAGGAACATTATAAATTTTGGTTTTCGGGGTTTTATTTGAAGGAATATCGTACCTAGGTACTTAGGAATATTGATTTTCGAAATTGTGTTACGGAGCCACTAGCGTTTGGTCGCCTTATCTGTTGTTTACGGAGCTATGAACCGCTTTCGTAAAACTATATTACTTTAGGTCTAGTCATAGCTATACACTATAGATAATTTCTAGAGACCGTTTCTACCATGTCACTGCAATAGTTTTTCTGATATTTGCAAAATTAGGCATACAATTGAAAATATGTTACTTAGAAGATTTAAGCAACGTGCCCGTAGAGCGAGATGTTACCAAGTCGTAGGTATTTTGCTGTTTTGAGATAAGGCTTAAAGTTGTGAAAATAAATAAAAATCTAGCGTTCTATGCTCGGTCAAAGACATAGGTACCTAACTGGATTATGGCAAAAACAATTATAACGACTTAAATTGGTTACACTTTGCCAACATTTTTTCGGTATAAATTCATTAATCATCCATTCATTTCATTCTCACTTCAATTCATGAGCAAAAACAAGAAACAAGTGATTTACTAACTTTCAAAATTGGATCTATGCCTCCTATTGACATAGCAATAAGATTGAAATTTGCAGAAAAAAAATTAATACTCGTATCTAGGCCATTAAAAAGTCAATTTCAAGATTTTGGGACTAACAAAGCACTTTGTCCCCGTAGAGCGAAGTCACCAAGTGACAATAACTAAGAAAACAATAGACTAAAATTTCTAAAGGGTGCCTACTTTAAGGATAAGCCGAAGGTTTATGGTAGCAAGTTTGCTAATGTTATTAAGTGAAGCCTATTGTCTACCCTGCTTTTTGTCTTTTTTGTAAAAACATTGCAAAACAAAACATTTTCGTGGTGTTCAGTGAAAAATACGTTTATTGCATGGTTATATATCCAGGGATTAGGATCGCTTATCATAAAACGTTAAAAACAAGATGACATTGTTTTAGCGCCAGTTGCAACTTGCAACCTACACGGGAGTTCGAGCGTAGAAGGTAATTGCTACCGAGAATGAGGAATCTAATGAACTATTGTAATGCAACTAAGAATTGGTACGAGTATAAAGTATTCTACCAACAAAAAGTTGTAAAACCCCTGACTTTGTCACTTCAAAGTTCAATATCTCAAAAACGGCTGAACCGAATTTGATGAAACATGTCTAGGAACCATTGTTAGAAAACCTGCTTTTAAATAAAAAAATCCGCATTAAAAAAGGTCCACCCGTTTCAAAACTACGGTGCCACAGACCGACAGGCTGAAACACGTAGTGGTCAAACTGATAACACCCGTATTTTTCGGGGGTTAAAACTAAAAAAAACTAGGCCACCTGATATGGCGACATTTTTGAACAGCCGACAGAGTTTCTTTAAACAAACATTAGATACGAGTTAGTACGTACATACACGCATGGAAAAGTACAAAAAGAATGGTGGGAAAAAATTGAAGAAAAATTTAAAACAATAAGAAGCTATAGAAAATGTAGAAATAGCAAACTCGCACAAATGTACTTACAAACTACGTAATTGTCTAATGCTAATAAGAGTACCTAGTTAAACCTAGCTGTAACTGCGATTATAAAAATATGCCGACGCCAATGAGAATTACTAGACAGTTTCATAATGACCTACTTTAATACCAACTTAAAGTAGGTATCTATATGGAAAAAAAGTACAAAGAAGAAAAGAGACCTTTTCAGTGCTACAAATCTTCCTTGTTTTTATAGACGAAATTACGTAATATTTAGACTAACGATTCTCTCAAATAAGGTTTTAATTATTTTTGGATATATTTTGGTTTTGGTCCAATATTTATACCTGTGGATTTTTATAGATCTCTGCAAGCATTAGCTAAGTCCACGTTTACAATCTGGATCATCCCACGAGCACGGAGCAAAGGTGCGGAGCAAGAGGGCAGTGGTTTTACACCGCAGAATAAAGAGGCAAACAGTGAATGAATATACTATTGCCAAATAGTGGAATATTGCCCGGAAACAAGGTGAAGCAAGACATTAAACGGGTGGTTAACCAAAGATTTTAGTGACTGTATTTATACCTGCATTTATTTTAGTATGTTTTAGTGTGTGTTGTCCTGTTTTTAATTAAGCTATTTTACGCGTTAAATCTAACTAAGTTTTTAAGTACCTACTAACATTATTTTTAAGATTTATACTAACAAGAATTGAGATCAATGTTATCTTTATGAATTCAATAAATTATTATTATTAGGTATAATAGATGATTGCTTTGTATGTACCTATGTCACGTTGTTGCACTCTGACTGTTGCAAACTCTTTGCATTTTATAATTTTTACTGTTTTTTATATAGATAGGTACCTAGTTAATTTTTTTGGTAGATAAATTATGTGATTATTGTTTGTTTTAGCTGTCGTATTGCTCGTATTTGGTTTTATTGTGTCTGTGTCGTGAAAGTAAATAATATTTTACCTAGATCATATTATTTCATTTGTTTTTTTAATTTTACACTCCGTCCTGCAAGTTCACTGACCTTTGTTAAAAATACATTTGCAATTTTTTCTCTTCTTTTTAATGTCACGGAATTAACTGGTAAAAAATGAGTGCAATTAGTTTTTGTAACAGTGTTCATTCTAAGTCATATTTTTTTTAGAATGAAGTCAGAGGAGCAATTATCGTTTCATTAACTTTTAAAATAATTCGGTACTTTACAGTGACATAGAAGTTGATGCTTTGTTAATAATACGAAATACTACAAAATTATGTTTGCACTAGAGCCGTCACTTTCGGTCCTACCGACGACCAGCTTAGAAAGAGACGGGTTATTTAATCAACTAGAACGTAAGAGCGAGACAAAGTACATAAATACTTATCTAATTATGACTCCACCCCTTGGGTCCGGAGGTGTCGGGAGAAGGTAGGGTAGGGTGTACGGTCATTATGGTTCTTACCTCGGCAGTGACTGCACGCTTTCAGTTCAGCTCAGCAATTCGCTACTCTTGTGCACACTTGAGCTCTGAACAATGCCCTACATCGCTGTTTATAAGATGAAGCGACCATTGGAGTCACAGCAGGCTCCTTCAGCCCCAAGTAAGTCCTTAATCTCCAGACTTGCAAAGATACTTTTCACGAGTTTAGTTTCTTGATCTCTGGTGTTCTCACGTTCTGTTATGTATCTTAATTTTTCTGTTTCAGCTCCACGTGCCGAGAAAGATGGGAATAGGCCGTCGGTTTTGCCACTAGCGAATAATTCGCTGGAAGCATCTACACCGCGGCCATGGCCATTCCAATGCCCAATTTGTGGCCGATTTTTCAAAAAGCTCTCCTTGAAAAACATTCATTTGTTTGAGGAGCAGGTGCAGGCGGAGAGTACCACGAAACGGCACGGGCACAACTTGAGACCAAGGAAGCCCGGGAAACCGGTCGTGGAGCGAAAACGGCGCAGAGCACCCAAAACCTGCATAGTTACCGTTGCCCTGCGTCGTCGATAGGTTAAAAGCCCTTGTTAGGGCTACAAAAAGCCCTTGTTAGGGCTACAAAAAGCCCTTGTTAGGGCTACAAAAAGCCCTTTTCAGGGCTGCCAATTTGCGTTGTTTCTAACAAACGTCATAACTTGTTTACGAGCATTTCTTAATGCATTTTTTTGGCGAACTCACCATATATTTTTTAACAGACTAAATTTGATATGATTTATTCATTAAATAGATGGGTGGCAATCCTCTTTAATTCGAATCTTACTCCATTGCTAATTGTTGATAAATTTTTCATAAAATGCTCCATGAAAATTGTTCATGTATTCGAGAATAGTAAGCTCCATGACTCATGACACGGCACGGGCATAGCTGACCTCAGACAACGGCAATATTTGTAAATTTATTAAAAACCTATCTCATTTAAATCAGCCAAATATGCAAACCTTAATTACCTTCTTAGTTTGTAAAAATGACGCTTGCATAAAAAATTTCGCACGACAGTTAAAAATCAATACGTAGATATTTTTCGTTTTAGATATATCGAATTTCGAAGTATTGTCATTAGATATTTTGTAGGAATATTGATTTTCGAAAAGAAAGTAATTCGATTTACAGTGCATTAGGACAAACATATTTAGGAACATTATAAATTTTGGTTTTCGGGGTTTTATTTGAAGGAATATCGTACCTAGGTACTTAGGAATATTGATTTTCGAAATTGTGTTACGGAGCCACTAGCGTTTGGTCGCCTTATCTGTTGTTTACGGAGCTATGAACCGCTTTCGTAAAACTAATTACCTACTTTAGGTCTAGTCATATAGCTATACACTATAATTTCTAGAGACGGTTCCTACCATGTCACTGCAATAGTTTTTCTGATATTTGCAAAATTAGGCATACAATTGAAAATATTTTACTTAGAAGATTTAAGCAACGTGCCCGTAGAGCGAGATGTTACCAAGTCGTATTTTGCTGTTTTGAGATAGGCTTAAAGTTGTGAAAATAAATAAAAATCTAGAGTTCTATGCTCGGTCAAAGACATAGGTACCTAACTGGATTATGGCAAAAACAATTATAACGACTTAAATTGGTTACACTTTGCCAACATTTTTTCGGTATAAATTCATTAATCATACATTAATTTCATTCTAACTTCAATTCATGAGCAAAAACAAGAAACAAGTGATTTACTAACTTTTTAAAATTGGATCTATGCCTCCTATTGACATAGCAATAAAATTGAAATTCGCAGAAAAAAAATTAATACTCGTATCTAGGCCATTAAAAAGTTTTTGGGACTAACAACGCACTTTGTCCCCGTAGAGCGAAGTCACCAAGTGACAATAACTAAGAAAACAATAGACTAAAATTTCTAAAGGGTGCCTACTTTAAGGATAAGCCGAAGGTTTATGGTAGCAAGTTTGCTAATGTTATTAAGTGAAGCCTATTGTCTACCCTGCTTTTTGTCTTTTTTGTAAAAACATTGCAAAACAAAACATTTTCGTGGTGTTCAGTGAAAAATACGTTTATTGCATGGTTATATATCCAGGGATTAGGATCGCTTATCATAAAACGTTAAAAGCAAGATGACATTGTTTTATCGCCAGTTGCAACTTGCAACCTACACGGGAGTTCGAGCGTAGAAGGTAATTGCTACCGAGAATGAGGAATCTAATGAACTATTGTAATGCAACTAAGAATTGGTACGAGTATAAAGTATTTTACCAACAAAAAGTTGGAAAACCCCCGACTTTGTCACTTCAAAGTTCAATATCTCAAAAACGGCTTAACCGATTTTGATGAAACATGTCTAAGAACCATTGCTAGAAAACCTGCTTTTAAATAAAAAAACCGCATTCAAATCGGTCCACCCGTTTATTAACTACGGTGCCACAGACACACAGACAATGACAGATAAACTCTATTTCATTTCATTTCAGACAGACACACATAGTGGTCAAACTTATAGCATCCGTCTTTTTGCTTCGGGGGTTAAAAACTAGAAAGTTCTAGGCCACCTGATATGGCGACATTTTTGGACAGCCGACAGAGTTTCTTTAAACAAACATTAGATAAGAGTTAGTACGTACATACACGCATGGAAAAGTACAAAAAGAATGGTGGAAAGAAATGGAAGAAAAATTAAAAACAATAAGAAGCTATAGAAAATGTAAAAATAGCAAACTGGCACAAATGTACTTACAAACTACATATTGTCTAATGCTAATAAGAGTACCTAGTTAAACCTAGCTGTAACTGCGATTATAAAAATATGCCGACGCCAATGAGAATTACTAGACAGTTTCATAATGACCTACTTTAATACCAACTTAAAGTAGGTATCTATATAGGAAAAAAAGTACAAAGAAGACAAGAGACCTTTTCAGTGCTACAAATCTTCCTTGTTTTTATAGACGAAATTACGTAATATTTAGACTAACTATTCTCTCAAATAAGGTTTTAATTATTATTGGATATTTTTGGTTTTGGTCCAATATTTATACCTGTGGATTTTTATAGATATCTGCAAGCATTAGCTAAGTCCACGTTTACAATCTGGATCATCCCACGAGCACGGAGCAAAGGTGCGGAGCAAGAGGGCAGGGGTTTTACACCGCAGAATAAAGAGGCAAACAGTGAATGAATATACTATTGCCAAATAGTGGAATATTGCCCGGAAACAAGGTGAAGCAAGACATTAAACGGGTGGTTAACCAAAGATTTTAGTGACTGTATTTATACCTGTATTTATTTTAGTAAGTATGTTTTAGTGTGTGTTGTCCTGTTTTTAATTAAGCTATTTTACGCGTTAAATCTAACTAAGTTTTTAAGTACTACTAACATTATTTTTAAGATTTATACTAACAAGAATTGAGATCAATGTTATCTTTATGAATTCAATAAATTATTATTATTAGGTATAATAGATGATTGCTTTGTATGTACCTATGTCACGTTGTTGCATTCTGACTGTTGCAAACTCTTTGCATTTTATAATTTTTACTGTTTTTTTATATAGATAGGTACCTAGTAAATTTTTTGGTAGATAAATTATGTGATTATTGTTTGTTTTAGCTGTCGTATTGCTCGTATTTGGTTTTATTGTGTCTGTGTCGTGAAAGTAAATAATATTTTATTTAGATCATATTATTTCATTTGTTTTTTTAATTTTACACTCCGTCCTGCAAGTTCACTGACCTTTGTTAAAAATACATTTGCAATTTTTTCTCTTCTTTTTAATGTCACGGAATTAACTGGTAAAAAATGAGTGCAATTAGTTTTTGTAACAGTGTTCATTCTAAGTCATATTTTTTTTAGAATGAAGTCAGAGGAGCAATTATCGTTTCATTAACTTTAAAATAAATCGGTACTTTACAGTGACATAGAAGTTGATGCTTTGTTAATAATACGAAATACTACAAAATTATGTTTGCACTAGGGCCGTCACTTTTGCTCCTACCGACGACCAGCTTAGAAAGAGACGGGTTATTTAATCAACTAGAACGTAAGAGCGAGACAAAGTACATAAATACTTATCTAATTATGACTCCACCCCTTGGGTCCGGAGGTGTCGGGAGAAGGTAGGGTAGGGTGTATGGTCATTATGGTTCTTACCTCGGCAGTGACTGCACGCTTTCAGTTCAGCTCAGCAATTCGCTACTCTTGTGCACACTTGAGCTCTGAACAATGCCCTACATCGCTGTTTATAAGATGAAGCGAACATTGGAGTCACAGCAGGCTCCTTCAGCCCCAAGTAAGTCCTTAATCTCCTAAGACTTGCAAAGATACTTTTCACGAGTTTAGTTTCTTGGTTTCTGGTGTTCTCACGTTCTGTTATGTACCTACTTATCTTAATTTTTATTTTTCAGCTCCACGTGCCGAGAAAGATGGGAATAGGCCGTCGGTTTTGCCACTAGCGAATAATTCGCTGGAAGCATCTACACCGCGGCCATGGCCATTCCAATGCCCAATTTGTGGCCGATTTTTCAAAAAGCTCTCCTTGAAAAACATTCATTTGTTTGAGGAGCAGGTGCAGGCGGAGAGTACCACGAAACGGCACGGGCACAACTTGAGACCAAGGAAGCCCGGGAAACCGGTCGTGGAGCGAAAACGGCGCAGAGCACCCAAAACCTGCATAGTTACCGTTGCCCTGCGTCGTCGATAGGTTAAAAGCCCTTGTTAGGGCTACAAAAAGCCCTTGTTAGGGCTACAAAAAGCCCTTTTCAGGGCTGCCAATTTGCGTTGTTTCTAACAAACGTCATAACTTGTTTACGAGCATTTCTTAATGCATTTTTTTGGCGAACTCACCATATATTTTTTAACAGACTAAATTTGATATGATTTATTCATTAAATAGATGGGTGGCAATCCTCTTTAATTCGAATCTTACTCCATTGCTAATTGTTGATAATTTTTTCATAAAATGCTCCATGAAAATTGTTCATGTATTCGAGAATAGTAAGCTCCATGACTCATGACACGGCACGGGCATAGCTGACCTCAGACAACGGCAATATTTGTGAATTTATTGAAATCCTATCTCGTTTAATTCAGCCAAATATGCAAACCTTAATTACCTTCTTAGTTTGTTAAAATGACGCTTGCATAAAAAATTTCGCACGACAGTTAAAAATCAATACGTAGATATTTTTCGTTTTAGATATATCGAATTTCGAAGTATTGTCATTAGATATTTTGTAGGTACATAGGAATATTGATTTTCGAAAAGAAAGTAATTCGATTTACAGTGCATATGAAACTCAAAATTTACAGGAGTCAAATACAAGAAATGTACTGTTTTTTTTCGTTTTTGAATAAGAATTATACAAACGAACCTCATGAGTGATAGAAGATAATTATACTGTACAATAATAATAAAAAATCGGTAAAGTTTGTGTCGATCTCAAGAAAAAAATATTATTTGTCTGTCTAACTCATTACTGTATATATATATGAGAATAATGTCTAGGATGCATTTTTTATATTTTCAATTTTGATTTTTCCTTATTTCAAGCTGTCACTTCCTCGACGAGAGCCTTGGAGGGGGAAATAGAGCGAGAAAAACGAGTAATCAATGCGATACCAATGAAAAATAACAGTGCAAGAAGAATATAACAGAGAAAAATAATCGAAATTCAAGTATCTACCTAAGATCTCTTTTTAAGATATTTTCAGGTTCAGCGTAATTTTAGTGTAACTACCTATTGTAGTGAGAAGAGAGAAGACAATAGAGAAATCTCTCTCAGACAAATGTTACTAAGGGTACGAGCGAGATAGGAGAGTTGAAAGTTGTATTTATGTATTTTCAATACATAGTGGCATACAGGAATGACATCGTGAACGCCAGTAGCTACTTATTAGTCTTTTTTATTTATTTACATTCTGATTTAGCCTTATACAGTTCAAGCTGTCACTTCCTTGACGAGAGCCTTGGTGGGGCAAATTGAGTTTGACAATTGAATTAAACATGGTGTTCATAAAATGAAATAAAGGAGACAAACAGACCTCTTGAATGACGCTATTCTCAGTTCTTTTCATTTTTGTTCCATTTTGGCGCATGTACGTATACTGTCTGTCTGTCGTAATGCCAATTTTTAAATTTCATATATTTGATTACACTTTCTTAGTAATTTTTTCAACAAACATGTTTTGCTATATATTCAACTTTTTCTATTTTACCTACTTTCTACTAAAGTTCATTCAAGATGACGCGTGCCGTGATTCTTATTACAATGTCATTAATGTCTAATTTTTACAAAATCACGCGTCTTCGTGGATGGCACTAGGTATAAATATTTACTCGTGGCCTTGTACCCAAAACACGAGCTTTACTTACTTTCAGACTAGGTCAGTTTGTGTCAAGAATACCGCTGTATTAATTTATTTTATTTATCAGTAGACCATGCACTTCTTCCATATGTGCATTTTAATCATCAAACAAAAGAAAAAAAAATAATGCTTGCATAACATTTTTCGCAAGGCAATAGCAGGTAAAAATCTAAAAATATACATTGAAACTTGCTGAAAGGCTATTGGTTAGTTCCTGATCGCCTTGCCCTCGCACTATTCAAATGCGCGACAGCCAATCAGAAGCGCCGCAATGCGGTGATGGGAGGTGACGTGGGGTGGGAGCGAAGCTAGGCGCATGGCGCATTTCTTCATTGTGATTTTAGCTTCGGTTGTGACGCGACGTCAAACCCGGTTCGCTGAAAAATATACTAATTCTACGTTATTAAAATGCAGTCTCCTTCAGCTCCTGGTAAGTTGATATTTTCTTTCTGGATCATGAGATCAACGTCGTGGATATTTTCCTTTTAATTTCACTTTTTAAAAGGAATTGTCTAACCATTTTTTCAATTTCAGCTCCCCGCATCGTGTCTGATGAACATGAGCCTGTTTCCTGTCCAGTGGCGATAAACTCATTGGACATCGAAGTGACGTGGCCATTTCGTTGTCGAGTGTGCGGAGCACTCTTCAAGAAATGCTCCGAAAAATTGATTCACAATTACGAGGAGCATCAGTCAAAAAAAACGCTATCCTCGGCGGTAGTCCGGCACAACCTGAGGCCAAGAAAGCCGCGGAAACCAGTCGTGGGAAAGCCGAAGCGGCGAAGAGGAGCACCCAACCAGGATGCTTAGAGACCTTCGCCGCGGCTTAGACCATCGCGCCGTTTTTTTGACGTTACGTCAATTCTTGAAAAGCCCTTTTTGGGGCTACAAATAGCCCTTTTCAGGGCTGCCAATTTTTCTACTTTCAATAGACAAACGTCCTTAACTCAACAGGTCCCAGACAATAAATCTGTAAAAAAATTACAGCAGAAAAATGCAGATAACCTAGCGTTCATTGATACCAGTGTGATCATGATATTACTAGTTTAGGGATGTTTAGATGAGATGGTTATCAGCAGGAGCATCCTTCAAAAGAGACGCCAATCTTCGGCGGTAGTAGGTACCTACTAAGCTATAAGTCTTTATATAAACAAACATTGTCGTTCCAGCTCATAACATAAACTAAGATATTTTTATGATCATTATTTACACGTTTGATGTTTTATTTCAGGGTTCCACGGTGGTATTATTTTTAGAATCCCTTGTGCGAAAACATTAAAAAAACTCCAAGCCAATCAGAAGCACCGTAACACGACTTAACCGAGGCAACGACGAAGCAAAGCTTGGCGCATTGCTTCATTGTAGTTCGACAGTGGCACGATGTTCAGTCCAGTTTAGAAATATAGATTTATATTTTTTATTTTAAAATATAGTCTTTTTTAACTCCGGATAAGTTAACATTTTCAGTCTGCATTATGAATTTAACCCCACTAGACATTCTTCGTTTAATTTTCTATTTTTAAATAAAGGGAAGTGTATAATTTCTCTTTTATTTTTAAATTCTCAGCAACGTAGAAGTATCATGGCCATTTCGATGTCACGTGCAAACCAGATCCAACCCAAAGCAGTCAGAAGGCTCAACCTGAGGCTAAGAAAACATCGGGAACGGATCTCAAAGGCGATAAAGCGGAAAGCCGCTAACCAGGTTGTTTAGACAGCTTCGTCTTGGCTAAAATCATATTATTTTGCACCCATTAATTAGTTGATGTTAATCGCAGCGTGAACAATCAAAAAGCCTTTTTCAGGGCTGTAAATTATCATCGTTTTTAATAACAAACGTCACAACTGAAGACTGGATAATAAACAATTGAAGATAACAACTGGTTTAATCATAAAGTTTATTAAACTTAGACATATCTTTGCGCATTTAACTTTTTTCGCCTCTTTTATTGACAAAGTTCCAGCCGTGCAAAGCTGCAGGGTTGCTTGTGTTTTTAAATAAGTGCCTGCCTCGAGTTTTTATTTGTATTATTGTGCGTTTATTTTTGCAACCTACACGAAGAATAATAATATAATACTGTTTTTATCGCAGCGGCAGGCACAGCAGGGCTACTAAGAAACTCGAAGTTCGTATCGTCCCTCTGACACTTATGCTATTTAATACGAGAGCGAGAGGGACGGTACGATACGAACTTCGAGTTTCGAGTTTCGTAGTAGCCCTGCAGGAGACAGCCGAGGCAGTTGAAGTAGCAGAACGGTTGTTTAATACGCTGCGGGATGCTGCCACTTTTGAGTGGTTGTACCTATTTATTCAGACTTTGTTTGTATTATAGTGCGTTTTTTTGTGCAATGTGCATAAATAATAATATAATACTGTTTTTATCGCAGCGGCCAGCACAAGAGACAGCCGAGGTAGTTGAAGTAGCAGAACGGTTGTTTAATACACTGGGGATTGCTGCCACTCTGAGTGGCTGTACCTATTTATTCAAACTTTTTTTGATATTATTGTACGTTTTTTTCTGCAATGCATATAAAGAATAATATAATACTGTTTTTATCGCAGCGGCCAGCACAGGAGACAGCCGAGGCAGTTGAAGTAGCAGAACGGTTGTTTAATACGCTGCGGGATGCTGCCACTTTTGAGTGGTTGTACCTATTTATTCAGACTTTGTTTGTATTATAGTGCGTTTTTTTTGCAATGTGCATAAATAATAATATAATACTGTTTTTATCGCAGCGGCCAGCACAGGAGGCAGCCGAGGTAGTTGAAGTAGCAGAACGGTTGTTTAATACGCTGCGGGATGCTGCCACTTTTGAGTGGTTGTACCTATTTATTCAGACTTTGTTTGTATTATTGTGCGTTTTTTCTGCAATGTGCATAAATAATAATATAATACTGTTTTTATCGCAGCGGCCAGCACAGGAGGCAGCCGAGGTAGTTGAAGTAGCAGAACGGTTGTTTAATACGCTGCGGGATGCTGCCACTTTTGAGTGGTTGTACCTATTTATTCAGACTTTGTTTGTATTATAGTGCGTTTTTTTTTGCAATGTGCATAAATAATAATATAATACTGTTTTTTATCGCAGCGGCCAGCACAGGAGGCAGCCGAGGTAGTTGAAGTAGCAGAACGGTTTTTTAATACGCTGCGGGATGCTGCCACTTTTGAGTGGTTGTACCTATTTATTCAGACTTTGTTTGTATTATAGTGCGTTTTTTTCTGCAATGTGCATAAATAATAATATAATACTGTTTTTATCGCAGCGGCCAGCACAGGAGGCAGCCGAGGCAGTTGAAGTAGCAGAACGGTTGTTTAATACGCTGCGGGATGCTGCCACTCGTACCTATTTATTTATTTTTAGGATTCCGTATCCAAAGAGGTTACAACGGAACTACCTATTACTGATGGTACGATGTCCGTCAGTCCGTGTATTTGCCACAGGGATAGGTATATCTCCGACTCTTAATTGGATGAAGGTAAACAGAATAATATCTAAGTATAATCAAGTCATTTTTAGGGTTTCGTAGTCAGCTAGGAAGCCTTAGTTTTGCCATGTCTGTCCGTCTGTCTGTCTGTGTGTCTGTCCGCGGCTATGCTCAGAGACCGTTCGTACCTACTAGAAAACTGTTATTAGGCATGAATACACATATGAGTCACGCCTGCAGTGGTAAAATAAAAAACAAAAATAAAAAAATTCTTAGGGTAACTCCCATAGACGTAAATGATTTGATGATGTTTTTGTTTTTTGACTAACCCTATAGTGTGGTTTATCGTTGGATAGGTCTTTTAAAACCATTGGGGAATTGCTAAGGCGATTTTTCGATTCAGTGATCTTTTTGCGAAATATTCAACTTTAAGATTATTCACGAACACGAGAAGCATTCGGCAAAAGAGGCTCAACCAACGGCAGTTAGAAGACACAAACTGAGGCCCAGAAAACCTCGGGTGCGGGTAGTGAAGGCAAAAAGACGCAGAACAGCCGGCCGGGTTGATTGAAGAATTTGTGTGGATCTCAAGAAAAAAATGTAATTTGTCTGTCTTTAACTCATTAATGTATAATATATGAGAATAATGTGTAGGATGCCTCTTTGTAACTTCTCGGCGAGAGCCTTGGAGGGGGAAATAGAGCGAGAAAAACGAGTAAGTAATCAATGCGTGGTACCAACTAAAAATAAACGGTGCAAGAAGAATATAGCTAACAGAGAAAATTAAAGATTAATCGAAATTCAAGTATCTACCTAAGATTTCTTTTTAAGATATTTTTCAGGTTCAGCGTTATTTGAGTGTGACTATTGTAGTGAAAAGAGAGAACACATTCTGATTTAGCCTTATACAGTTCAAGCTGTCACTTCCTTGACGAGAGCCTTGGTGGGGGAAATTGAGTTTGACAATTGAATTAAACATGGTGTTCATAAAATGAAATAAAGGAGACAAACAGATCTCTTGAATGTTG
>NC_133497.1:4943648-4946151 GCF_025370935.1 Choristoneura fumiferana | reverse complement strand
TCCATTATTGAATTTTCCCTAAACGCACTCAATCATTATTCCCGTTTGTCGAGGAGAGTTCTAACATTTTCTATATACGTCAGTGAGATTGAATCACGCTAATACAAATAAATTCAAAGGGAATACAAGTGTGTTCACAACCTGGTCACTAGTGAGAGAATAGGCCTCTTCAAGGCAGAATTGAGTAAGTGCTCGATACTATACCTATTGAGTGGTGGCTAACAGAGTGCAATGCCTAACGAGATATTATTTGCTATTATTTGAGAGTCAAAGAGTTGAGTATATTAATGAAGTCAGGCAGTAGCCGATATCTATCATGAACGTGAATTTCGAGTCTACGACGTGTACAAGAAGATACCCGATAAGTATACAATTCTTTCTTTTAATGATGCACTAACTAGACGTCTGAGAGTGGGACTAGTGTTTCAGTAGTATTAATTTTCCGATGTTTGGGCACTGGAAAGGTGGCGGAGAAAAAGAAGCCGGGAGACTTTTGATTATATAAATTTCAGTACATATCTCGATAACAGGCAGCGGCGGTTTCTGGGCACACGCATACACGCCATGTCTTTATGCAGCTGACACTCCGACCTTGGTTTGGCCAAACCAAATATATCACATATTGAATAATAATTGAATAAAACCATGGTACTGGGGGAGGCTTTATGCCTAATAAAAGATCACACCTTACGAGGATGTGCAATTATAAACGCTTCTCAGCGAAAGGAGGTCAGAACTGCCCCCCGATAACTTGACTTTCAAGGCCATATACTGGCGTAGGGTTCCCCCGTGTCAGAGTGAGACGGTTGTTCTGGTGAGATGTACAATGCCTCACATAAAGTTTCATGACCATCTATCACAAAAGCCGATCGCGTATCTTGAGTGCATATAAAATCATATAAAGGTAGTCTCACTACCTGGAACAGTATCTCATTGATTTCAATATTCTCAATACCTTGTTACTGATAAAAAACCGTTTAACGTAATCCGGCTGAATGATTGATATTCCTGATTCTTTATTTATCCAGAAAGTGTACTGCGTAAATCACTGTGCAACTAAATAAAAATTACTACTTTTTACTGAAGTGTACCCAAACTCGGGAATGATCCTGAAAATTTCTAGGACACTCTCTTATATTTAATAATATATAAATAGACGATCACGTACGGCTCGTACCATCACAAAACACACACACAAACATCACGCCTGTATTCCCAAATAGGGTAAGCAGAGCACACGAAACGTTACCGCTTCGAAGCTACTTTTAGCAATTTTAGGTTTAAAGTTTGACAAAAACGGTAACAATAGTGACAGGTTGCTAGCCTGTCGCCTACGGTATACCTTAACCTTATCCTTTGTCGCCTCTTACGACATCCACAGAAGAGATGGAGAGGTGTATTCTAATCCGACACCACACGGGGTTCTGTGTACCAGTGGAAAAAAATCACCTTTGTAATATTGTTTGTAAAAATAACAGTACGAAGACTCATTTCTTAACTACCTATGTACATACATTAAATACACAAAAAAACTAATACGTTAGTGCAAAACCAAAGAAAAATAAAAGTGAAACATCAACATACAAGGACAAAAGTTCAGGATTAGAAAAAAAAAAATGAAAGGTAAACTCGCCAAACTCGTGACTTGTTTCTTAGTTAAGATAAACAAACATGTTCCAGAACACGCTCAGACTACGGTAGGTACATTATGTCATTGTGAGAAAATAAAATATGTAGAGTTGGATACATTTATGTATTAATTTAGGATTAACGATTTATAGAAATTTTAATTGGAAGTCGCAGGTAAATGACGTTTGTAACAGGTTGATGTCTGTGTTGGGAAAGTTTATTCAATTAAAAAGAGTATTGAGCAAAAAAACGTAACAAGTTCCATATTTATGCGCTTGCCGACTCACTGTTTAGTTATGGGCTTGTTGTATAATAATATGGTCAAACATTCATTATCTACATAAAATACATCTAAAATTTACAAATAAGATTAGGTAAGTTCCTAGTAGGTACGCGAAAAAGCTAAACAAAAATGCAACAGAGATTTTACCAGTAGATAAAAAGATTAAATATATGATAGGCTTACATCATTCCTACAGTAATGAATATAAAGTAAGTGTTAAAAATAAACATAATACTAAGAGTGTAAAAGAGGTAAGACTAGTTCAACCTAAGGATAAAAATTACTATAGTAAAAGAATGTGAAAATTTGTAGTGCCAATAGATTTAAATATTTTTTTTATAAAATTATGTAGTTTACTAAGAGTAAAACAGGTTTTAAAACTAAATTGAGGGATTCTCTTCTCGGTAACCTTGTTCACGGGGATCCAAAATAATTATGTACCTATGTGTGTGAAGGGTTCTTATATACATTATAATTTTTTTTTTGTTTGCGCACAAAGGGTTCCGAACGATTACAGAGAATCGGACCCGATCGTTTTGAAAAATAAAACATACAATATTCCTATTTCGATATCGGTACTGAAGGTCATAA
>NC_133497.1:4907415-4943638 GCF_025370935.1 Choristoneura fumiferana | reverse complement strand
TAAGAATTCTTGATATAAAAGATTAGCGATCAAGATAATTTACTACCGGTTTAGGGAGTTTGGCCTGTGCTTAGTAAACTCCCTATACCATTAAATTGAACAAAACACACAACCAACAACACACAAAAAACAACACAACAACAAACAACAATAAAATTATTTGAGTTTGAGTTTGAAGCAGAAGAAGAATGCATTTATTTAAAATAAATATTTACGTGTACTTACTAAGTATAATTAGTGGGATTGCGCTGTTCTCCCGCTTTATTATATACAAAGAATGATAGGATGTGCAAGCGAGAAAGCTTTCTTGTTCATATAAAGTAACGCGCGCAATTTTTTTGGATCCATTCTGCGCGTGATCAGATCAAGAATCAGATAAAAAAACAGACCTTTCTGATGACCTTAGTCTCAGTTCTGTTGATTTGTAGGAAGTTTTTTTTGCAAAATAGTATTGGAATGAAGTGGGCGAAAATTGCAAAAAGCAACCAAAAAAAAAAACAAGATATACAAAGAAATGTGCAGAAACGCTATTGGTTGTTTCCCCATCGCCGCGCACACGTATAAATTTAACTGCGCATCAGCCAATCAGAAGCGCCGTAACGCTGCGAAGGGAAGTGATGATGAAACGAAGTAAGGCGCGCTTCTTCATTGTGGTTCCAGCTTCGGCAGTGACACGACGTCGAACTCGTACAAATAATTATATATTTTCAATATTTACAAAGATGCAGTCTCCTTCGGCTTCAGGTGAGTTCAAGTTTTACTTCTTGATTATGAGTTCAACGTCGCAGATATTTATTTCTCTTTTATTTTCGCTGTGTTACGTAGAAGTCATTGTCTATTTTTTTTTATTTCAGTTCCCTGCGCCATGTCTGACACGCCTGTTACTGGTCCGCTGGCGAAGTATTCGCTCAGCCATGAAACGTGGCCGTTCCAGTGCCGAGTGTGCGGAAAAGGGTTCAAAAAATACTCAGCAAAAATCGCTCATGAGTATGAAGATACTCATGGAGTGTCCGCGGTGGACAAGGCTGTCAAGCGCCACAACCTGAGGCCAAGAAAGCCTCGGGAATCGGTCCAGAAGCCGAAACGACGCAGAGTACCAACCCAGGGTGCTTAGAGACCTTCGCCGCGACCAACAAAACAAAGCCCAAAAAAATAGCCCTTTTCAGGGCTGACAATTTTTTTAGTTTCCATAGACAAACGTCAATAAGTCAGTTGATGTTTAGCTGAGATGACTAAAACTCCCTAATAGATTGAATTGTAGAAGAAGAATAAATTCATAAAAATATTTACGTTTAAACAGAATAAGCGACGTGACATAAATACACAAAAGGGCGTCGGATCGCCGCTCTCTTGCTCTAATACATAGAATAACAGGATGTGCGAGCGAAAAAGCATCCACAACCACATATTATATATAAAATAACGCACGCAATTTTTTTTTTGCTTCTTTCGGCGCACATCCTTTGTAGAGTCAACATGTCTTCGTAGACCCTATACGTTGAATGCCTATTGCGATCAGCTTGCCCGAAGACAACAAAGAAAACTGTTCTTTTGAGAACATATTCCACTGTATGACCATTGTTTCTTTAAGTCAATTTTTTTTTCACTTTAAACGACGTCAATCACCTACAACATCAGGAACGAATCAGATCTTTGTAAAAGTGATGTAATATTACAAACAGCGATCAACATCTTCAATATCAAGGAAAAAATGCAATCACTCATTTCTTTTCTAATTTTCACGTTAAATAAATATTGGTTCATCCAGCTCCGCTCTCTCATTAATTTACCTACTTACTCCGCCTACTCGTGATCCTAAAGTTTGTGCTAGGGAAAAATCACATCACAATGTGGGTCTGCGCAGACGAACTGAAAAGAAAGTAGAATAAGTATATTGTAGTTACTGATCCTTATTCTTATTATTCGCCGTGTGGAAATAGTACCAATGGACGTGAAGCATAACTTAAAATTTGAGATAAGGAAAAATACTCCTGGCCTAAAAAAAATCGTAAAAAAGTACTAAGCTATAAGTCTTTATTAAACATACATTGTCGTTCCAGCTCATAACATAAACTAAGATATTTTTATGATCATTATTTACACGTTTGATGTTTTATTTCAGGGTTCCACGGTGGTATTATTTTTAGAATCTCCTGTGCGAAAACATTAAAAAAAACTTCAAGCCAATCAGAAGCACCGTAACACGACTTAACCGAGGCAACTACGAAGCAAAGCTTAATGCGCCATTGTAGTTCGACAGTGGCACGATGTTCAGTCCAGTTTAGAAATATAGATTTATATTTTTTATTTTAAAATATAGTCTTTTTTAACTCCGGATAAGTTAACATTTTCAGTCTGCATTATGAATTTAACCCCACTAGACATTCTTCGTTTAATTTCCTATTTTTAAATAAAGGGAAGTGTATAATTTATCTTTTATTTTTAAATTCTCAGCAACGTAGAAGTATCATGGCCATTTCGATGTCACGTGCGTGGAGAATCATTTAAAAAATATTTCATAAAAATTGCGCACGAATACGAGAAGCATTCGGCAAAACAGATCCAACCCAAAGCAGTCAGAAGGCTCAACCTGAGGCTAAGAAAACATCGGGAACGGATCTCAAAGGCGATAAAGCGGAAAGCCGCTAACCAGGTTGTTTAGACAGCTTCGTCTTGGCTAAAATCATATTATTTTGCACCCATTAATTAGATTAGTTGATGTTGATCGCAGCGTGAACAATCAAAAAGCCTTTTTCAGGGCTGTAAATTATCATCGTTTTTAATAACAAACGTCACAACTGAAGACTGGATAATAAACAATTGAAGATAACAACTGGTTTAATCATAAAGTTTATTAAACTTAGACATATCTTTGCGCATTTAACTTTTTTCGCCTCTTTTATTGACAAAGTTCCAGCCGTGCAAAGCTGCAGGGTTGCTTGTGTTTTTAAATAAGTGCCTGCCTCGAGTTTTTATTTGTATTATTGTGCGTTTATTTTTGCAACCTACACGAAGAATAATAATATAATACTGTTTTTATCGCAGCGGCAGGCACAGCAGGGCTACTAAGAAACTCGAAGTTCGTGTCGTGCAATCCCTCTGACACTTATGCTATTTAATACGAGAGCGAGAGGGACGGTACGATACGAACTTCGAGTTTCGAGTTTCGTAGTAGCCCTGCAGGAGACAGCCGAGGCAGTTGAAGTAGCAGAACGGTTGTTTAATACACTGGGGATTGCTGCCACTCTTGAGTGGCTGTACCTATTCAGACTTTGTTTGTATTATTGTGCGTATTTTCTTCAATGTACATAAAGAATAATATTAATACTGTTTTTATACGAGTAGCAGCGGCCCAGCATAGGAGATAGCCGAGGCATTTTGAAGTAGCAGAACGGTTGTTTAATACGCTGCGGGATGCTGCCACTCTTGAGTACCTATTTATACAGACGTAATTTGTATTATTTTACGTTTTTTCTGCAATGTACATAAAGAATAATATAATAATGTTTTTATCGCAGCGGCCAGCACAGGAGGCAGCCGAGGCAGTTGAAGTAGCAGAACGGTTGTTTAATACGCTGCGGGATGCTGCCACTCGTACCTATTTATTTATTTTTAGGATTCCGTATCCAAAGGGTGACAAACGGAACTATTACTGATGGTACGATGTCCGTCAGTACGTCCATTTTTCAGAAGAACAAATCTCAATAAATAAATAGACAGCTATTGATAAATTTGTTATTGAAATTTTGATTTAAAATAAAATAAAAATCTACATTATTTTTAATTTCCATGCTTTGGCACAAATCATGCATATTTCAAGTCTTTTATAATTGCTTAGGTACAATTCGATCTTTACTTGTGCAGAAGGCAAAGACGGTCCGACCGTGCCGATCTAGATCCGGTGATGTGACAGTGACACAATAGCTGTATTGTTTATTGAATAAATACTATGTCGATGACTATGATCCCGGTACCGTCATTCCCGCTACTGGGGAATCGGTGAACCCTCGCCACAGTTCTTCGCCATAAGGCACTTTAGTGACAATTAAAAAAAAACAAATTTATTTAAAGCTCGTTATAATCTTTTTAAGGAATTCCAGTATTTTCACAACCGAGATTTATAGTTATTATGAGCAAAGCTGCGGGTAAACGATATTAATTAATAAAACAATGAGTATCAACGAGGATTCGATTTGTAGCATTCGAACATGGCGGATGCGGAATATCTAATTTTTCTATTTATGTTTCTGTGGCTAGTTGAAGTAAAATTTTGATAGTGTTTTATGCGGCGATTAACCTTAACAGTGAACAGTGATCACAAAATTCTATATTGCTCTCGTGTCTGGCATTTTTTAATGCGCAAGTTATCTCCACGTGGTTTCTGGAATTTTACTATCAAGTTGCAAAAACTACAATCACCGTACAACGTCCCACTCAAAGAGAGTTTACGTTGACACTGGCGAAATTGTCCTATTAATTAGGACAGAAAAGCCATATCTTAAAAGAGAAGAAGAAGAGTATCAACGATATAGGTAATAAAGGTATATCTAGAATCTAGGTTAGAAAACATTCAGTTTTAATAAAGGATTATCGAAATGGTGATTTACCTAACGATAAAAATTTAAAGGTAAGTATCTTCTTATTCCAATTTCCCAATTCCTTTAAAAAGGAAACACATGGATATGTGCGTTGTACCAATTCTCACCTACGGTGCTCAGACTTGGTCTCTGACGGAAGCTCTAAAGGCCAAAATCGAGGATTGCCAACGAGCCAAGGAGCGCAGCATTAATGTTTTTGTATATTTTAAGATTGTTGTGGAAGTACACAAAACGTATTGTAAGTATAAAACTCTTGACATACAAATATAAAAACTGGCCAAGAGCGTGTCGGGCACGCTCAAAGATTTTCGTAGCCATTACGATAAAATGAAGTAATATTTTTCTATGATTTTTTATATTTTGTTCGGAATCTTCTAAGTTTATAAGGATATTTTATACCTCAGGCTGCTATTTACTCGTAACTATTATTAATAATCAAGCAAACTTAGCCGTTACTTATAGTTTTCCTTGTAAGTTTGATAAACTCACTAACATCGTTAATTTTCCATTAGGCAATGGAATCATGCGAAACAATAATCTTTTACATCATCGAAAGCTTGGCTAACACAGCGTAACTAACATCAAACTTGTCACGGTAAGTACCTAAACCAAGCCGCTCCGAGATAGAAACAGGTAACATAAATCAAAATGGCTATCATCATGTCGGTACTGGGTACGTCGTTTTGTTTTAATACACAATGGCTTAGTAGCTTGGTTGGAATAACAGAATTGGTGAAACTGGAGGTTGTGACAGCGGCGGCGGTAAAACAGGTTGTGACAACAGAGGTTGTGGTAGTGGAGGCGGTTCCATCGAATGTGACAGAACATTTAGCTGCCAATAATATAATAATAATAAATCATTAACTTTCGGATAACTGAGTAGATCCAAGTATTGTTATTGCAGTTAATGTAAACCTACAATGTTCTTAAGAGACATGTTTGTAAGCAAGCCATGAAGCAGTATTTTTTGGGAAAAATAGAATAAAATTATAATCTTGACAAAGAAATCAGCCAAGCAAATGTTTCTAATTCTAAAACTTGAGTTTTGAAAAAATTCACGGAATAGAAAAACGTGACTGATAAGCTTCTTAGAAGGAAACAGGTGATCATGCTCGCACAGAGAGTAAGAGCGAGACAGACAATATACTAATTACAGTTCCGCTTGTATTTGGAAACGCGTAGTAGGGGTAGGGCCATTCCATTTTGATTTGAGTGTCACGAGTAGCATAACGTCTCGCAGTTGCTTCTTCATATTATAAGTACTTAAGAAAATGTCTTACGTAGCGTATTTTAAAACTATGCTGCGAAAAGGAACGCAGCAGTGCCCTTCAGCCGCTGGTAAGTTTCCGTTTCTGGCTCATTACTCATATATCACGTTTGTTTGAAGTGTTCATGTTCTAGCTTCTAAGTTTTTTTTCTATTTCAGGGCTGCTGGTGGTCCAGCCGATCCAATGTCATCAATGCGGACAGTTTTTTAAGAAGCGCTCTTCTAAAATGGTCCACGTTTTTAAGGTGCATGTGGGGAAGGCAAAGACCACTACAGCAGCAAAGAGGTATAATCTGAGGCCAAGAAAACCCAGAAAACCTTGAACATGCAGAGATGACCTTTGTGGCCGGCAACACGACGCAGCCGTAACTGCAGATTCGAAATTAAAAAGCCCTTTTAAGGGCTAAAAAAGCTCTTTTCAGAGCTGCAAGTTTTCACTGTTTCTATTAGCAAACATCATAACTTGTAGGTCAACTACCCTCTTAAATTAAAAATTTATGCCTCATTAATTATTTGGCTTTTTTTTCTACTCAGCAATATTATCTACAGCTATGGTTTGGCTGTAGGATCATTTAATAGCAGATTTATTTATGGATCATTTTGAGAATCAGTAACTTACTTTTTGTAGGTAGTACTAATAATATCGTACACTATTTTAGGTATGTTGATGGATTATTCTTTGTCGGAAAAGAAGTAGGATGGGCTTGATATGAATAACGGATACCTAAAAATAAAGTTTGTTAAGAATTTGAGTAAAATCGTTTATTTTTTTTTAACGTAAAAAAAATTACCTAAATAGTAAGCCTATGTACACAGATGCTGTTATACCAGCATCTTCTACTTACTTAATAAATTACTTATCTTATTATCCTGTGTTTTGTTATTTTCATGTGTTTTTATGTACAATAAAGAGTTTCACAATACAATACTTCACTGAATAGTTCACAAATATTACAAACAATACGTAGGAAACGCTTGCAATAAAATACAAGTTTCTGAAAGTAAGTCAAAGGACCTTTCGATGCGTAACAATTAGATAATAATAATGAGATAAAGAAAATAGAAAACTTGACCACTAAGCCCGACCCAGTGCGATATTGTGAACTTATGTAATTGTCTTAAAAATGAAAATCAAGCCATGAAAGCATTAATAACAGAAAGAATGACCACTTCAAGTGAAAAAAACTCGCCGGTTTATAAAGATAATAAAATGACTAATGGTGTTCCAGAGCTACGACCGACAAACATCAACGATAAAGATGTCCTTTCTCTTCAAAAGGCAGAACTTTTGTACGAAAAGAACTATTTCGTGGCACTACCTATACCGGCTGGCACTGCAGGAATTGCGAAGGCAGATTCTAAAAGCAGCACCTATCACTGTCCCGCGACATACTTATACCTAGGGTCGATCTTAAAGACGATATTAAAGGGGTAAGGGATAGCCTAAAGCACAGTCTAACGTAACTTGTAAGTGGACTATGTTGTAAATAATACATTTTTTACCACGATAGGTACATCCAATATCGCTAGCTGCTAACATAAGTATATTTCTTAAATTGATTCGTAGCACATCTATAAGTTTTAAGTAATTAAGGTTTATACCTGCTGAGCTGGCAACGTTGCATTTTTGTTACTTTTTCTCGATTATTCATAAAAAAGATTGGAAAATTAAAAATGTTCTCTGATAGAACACTTCTTGATATAAAAGTTATGTGTCTACTCCAATAATTATCGTAATAGACTTTTATATTCTTAAAAAACGAATCTAAATGGTTTTTAAAGAAAATGAAAGTCTATAACGAATAATTATTGGAGTAGATACATTAAATTATATATTAAGAAGTGTTCTACGAGTATAAGACAACATATTTAATTTTCATTCAATTTTTAATGAAAAATCGAGAAAAACTAACAATAATAAATCATTTACTTTCGGATAACTGAGTAGATCCAAGTATTGTTATTGCAGTTAATGTAAACCTACAATGTTCTTATGAGACTATGTTAGTAAGCATTCAATGAAGCAGTATTAATTGGAAAAAATAGAATAAAATGAAAATCTTGACAAGAAATCAGCCAAGCAAATGTTTTCTAATTCTAAACTTGAGTTTTGAAATAATTCACGGGATCAGAAAAACGTGACTGATATAAGCTTCTTAGAAGGAACAGGTGATCATGCTCGCACAGAGAGTAAGAGCGAGACAGACAATATACTAATTACAGTTCCGCTTGTATTTGGAAACGCGTAGTAAGTAGGGTAGGGCCTTCCATTTTGAATTGAGTGTCACGAGTAGCATAACGTCTCGCAGTTGCTTCTTCATATTATAATACTTAAGAAAATGTCTTACGTAGCGTATTTTAAAACTATGCTGCGAAAAGGAACGCAGCAGTGCCCTTCAGCCGCTGGTAAGTTTCCGTTTCTGGCTCATTACTCATATATCACGTTTGTTTGAAGTGTTCATGTTCTAGTTTCTAAGTTTCTTTTTCTATTTCAGGGCTGCTGGTGGTCCAGCCGTTAAAATGTCCTCAATGCGGACAGTTTTTTAAGAAGCGCTCTTCTAAAATGGTCCACGTTTTTAAGGTGCATTGGGGAAGGCAAAGACCACTACAGCATCAAAGAAGTATAATCTGAGGCCAAGAAAACCCAGAAAACCCTGAACACGTAGAGCCCCTATGACCTTTGTTGGCAACACGACGCAGCCGTAACTGCAGATTCGAAATTAAAAAGCCCTTTTAAGGGCTAAAAAAGCTCTTTTCAGAGCTGCAAGTTTTCACTGTTTCTATTAACAAACATCATAACTTGTAGGTAACGACCCCCTTAAATTAAAATTTTTGCCTCATTATATATTTGGCTTTTTTTCTACTGAGCAATAATATTATTACAGTATATAGTTTGGCTGTAGGATCATTTAATAGCAATTTTATTTATGGATCATTTTGAGAATCAGTACCTTACTTATTGTAGGTACTTAGTACTAATAAATCTAAAAGAAGTAGGATGAGCTTGATATGAATAACGGATACCTAAAAATAAAGTTTGTTAAGAATTTGAGTATTTTTTTTTATTTAACGATAAAAAAAGTACCTAAATAGTAAGCCTATGTACACAGATGCTGTTATACCAGCATCTTCTACTTACTTAATAAATTACTTATCTTATTATCCTGTGTTTTGTTATTTTCATGTGTTTTATGTACAATAAAGAGTTTCACAATACAATACTTCACTGAATAGTTCACAAATATTACAACCAATACGTAGGAAACGCTTGCAATAAAATACAAGTTTCTGAAAGTAAGTCAAAGGACCTTTTGATGCGTAACAATTAGATAATGAAAATAGAAAACTTGACCACTAAGCCCGACCCAGTGCGATATTGTGAACTTATGTAATTGTCTTAAAAATGAAAATCAAGCCATGAAAGCATTAATAACAGAAAGAATGACCGCTTCAAGTGAAAAAAACTCGCGTTTTTATAAAGATAATAAAATGACTAATGGTGTTCCAGAGCTACGACCGACAAACAACAACGATAGAGATGTTCTTTCTCTTCAAAAGGCAGAACTTTTGTACGAGTGGAACTATTTCGTGGCACTACCTATACCGGCTGGCACTGCAGGAATTGCGAAGGCAGATTCTAAAAGCAGCACCTATCACTGTCCCGCGACATACTTATACCTAGGGTCGATCTTAAAGACGATATTAAAGGGGTAAGGGATAGCCTAAAGCACAGTCTAACGTAACGTCCCCTAAGGCAGCTTTTGACGAAGCACTGTTTGGCCGAACTGAGAACTTACTAATTTACGTTAAATATCTGTTGAGGTGCATCTTGACTGAACCGAAGAGCACAGCGCAAAAGAGACCATTAATCTGCTCTATTGTTGATACTAAGAAGTAATCTTGTAAATTGTTGCTTGTTGGTATATACAGGTACCCACGTACGTACTTGTAAGTGGACTATGTTGTGAATGGTACATTTTTTTACCACGATAGGTACATCCAATATCGCTAGCTGCTAACATAAGTAAATTTCTTAAATTGATTCGTAGCACATCTAGTTATAAGTTATAAGTACCTAATTAAGAGGGATTATACCTGCTGAGCTGGCAACGTTGCAATTTTGTTACTTTTTCTCAATTATTCCATAAAAATTTTATGAAAATTAAAAATGTTCTCTGATAGAACATACTTCTTGATTATACAAGTTAATGTGTCTACTCCAATAATTATTCGTGATAGACTTTTATATTCTTTAAAAGGAAACGAATTAATGTTTATAAACGGTTTTTAAAGAAAATGAAAGTCTATAACGAATAGGTAATTATTGGAGTAGATACATTAACTTATATATAGTATCAGACAACATATTTAATTTTCATTCAATTTTTATGGAATAATCGAGAAAAACTAACAAAAATGCAACGTTGCCAGCTCAGCAGGTATAAACGTTCTTAAAGTAGCCGGTCATATATGCAAATTTCGCCATAACCTACGTTATTAATTAAAAATAATGACGCTTTCGTTTAAGTATTCGAAAGGCTATTAAAAAGCTATTATCCATACGTGAACTTAATTAAATAATCATCAAATAATAATCAGAAGAAACAGTTTTAAATTCTTATCTTAGCTTGGAGCTAAGCAGGTAAATCTTTTTTTAACCCTTTGACCATTATTTTTTTAAAGCAATGGATCGAGAACTTTAACGATACGCACAGCATGAATGATTTTTTTTATGATTTTTGAGAAAGAGAAATGTATATATTATTGCAGGGTTTCCGAATTATGAGACGGCAATATGTTTGCCGCTATCAGCCAAGGGCATTAAGTGACAAGACACCGTCATGTCAGTTTGCCGGGGACTGGTGGCACGACGTATCTAAAATAAATAAATTAAAAAACCAATAGATGATAAGAAATAATTAAAACTTTATTTAACTTAAAACTGAATTTTTCAATAAATAACCGGGCAAGAGCATATCGGGCCATTTGAAGTATTGAATTAAGCTATTGCTCCATATATAAATCAATAACAATTGTAGCCTAACCCACCCTTTCCTTTAATAAACACCAGACACTTAACGGATAGTGGCAAATATATTGCCGTCTTCATTTTTTAAAATTATCAAATAACAGATTTTTTTTTCTTTAAACTTTATATCGCCAATCTTGTCTCTGAAAGTAGAGAATTGTGACTATCGGATACATCCAGCAAACAAAATTTTATTTACAAACATTTTTGTTCAATTGTAAGGAATAGTTAAAAATCTAAGTTCAGGCCTAAGAATCATCATTTAACATGGGTTGGAATAACGTTTATCTGCTATTCTTTTTTTCGTAAATTGGTACGAGTATGTTCTCTTATGCGAACCAAAAGTTATATTAACTAACAACACGTTCATTGAGAAAAAAATAAAATATCTGAGTCGTATGACGGCAAATATCTTGCCGTTACCCACTAAAGGGTTAAGTCGATTGAAGTCAATCGACCCATGATATTCATTTATTTATTTTAGTTATTCGTTTGATATGATTTATGTTTCAACCATAAACAGACATACTTCCAAACATAAACACATTTTAGCGAGTAGCTAGGTAAAAAAAGCAAGTAGGTAAATTGTGGATTTTCCAAATTGCTTATTTGCTAATGACAGCGTCATTAATATCAAAAAGAAGTAATTGGCATTAATTATAATGCAAACATAATAGGTACTTTTAATAAGATACGGCTTGGGTTTTCCTTAACTTGCATATAATTTTAAGTTTTTTTTTTGGCAACAAACATTTTTTATTTTATTTTTTTCATTTTTTAATTTTATATCATTTTGCTTCATACGATTATAAACGGCGCAATTTAAACAAATAGAAGTGACGAGTTCACGAAGCTGGGCCTCAGTTTTTTTGTGGTTCTGGCTTCGGCACCGACACGACGTCCAACTCCTGAATACTTTAGAATAGTTATTTGCGCAACAAGAGAGCTGTCGTGCTGAGCAGCCCATCTGGTTGCTCGCCCTCGCTCCGGTAAGCTGTAAAAGCCGTCTGAGGCTAACAGCAACAGTGCGTACGAAAAAAAAAAAAAAGAGCAGTCGTTTTTTGCTGCGAGTGATGATTTTGAATCCCGAGTAAGCAAAGGATTCTACAATTGAAATATAATTTTTCACCTTAGCAGCGAGAACATAATTTAAATGTAACATAAGAATAAAACCACATAAACCTACCTGTTTACAAAACAAACAAAATTTATTAAATAAAATCCGATTATTAAGAAACAAATATAATAATCACATTTAAAACCTTAAGTACCTAGTACTCAAAATTATACGAAAAGTCGCGATTACATCTTGAAAAGTCAACAGAAAGTTAAGAATGCCAAACATTGTTCAAAAGCGGTGAATGGGAGGTTTTGAATTCGGAACGAAAAAGTGTCCAGTAGGTACAATACAAATCTCATAATCATTACATGCATTGTAATTTGAACTAGAACCTCTTGTAAAATATGTCGTCATCATCATCATCATCCCAGCCTATATACGTCCCACTGCTGGGCACAGGCCTCCTCTCAGAACAAGAGGGCTTGGACCATAGTTCCACGCGGGCCCAGTGCGGATTGGGAACTGAACTTCACACGCACCATTGAATTGCTTCGCAGGTTTGTGCAGGTTTCCCTCACGATGTTTTCCTTCACCGCAAAGCTCGTGGTAAAGTTCAAATGTAATTCCGCACATGAATTTCGAAAAACTCAGAGGTGCGAGCCGGGGTTTGAACCCACGACCCTCTGTTTGAGAGGCGATAGTCAAACCACTAGGCCACCACGGCTTCCAACAATATGTCATACTTACAATTATTTATTAATACTGCAAAAGCCTAATTTTTGGGTCATTAAAAAGGTTGAATAATAAACGTATAATTTATATGTTACCTTTAGATATATTTTTTTTAAAGATTTCAATTACATAAGTTAAATAGATATGTTACAAATTTATTCAATTTGACAAATATTTATTCTAACTGTAGCAGCAGTATACGGAATTCCTTTATAAAAAAAAAACCAAGAGAAGCGGCTTTCGTGCAACGAGGTTGCATACTTTTTTATAAAAGCAGGAAAATTTACATTTTGGAATTTACATTTCGCTGTCATGACATGTAATTTATTAGGTATCGATCGATATATTTTTAATATCATAAATTCAATTTAAGATTGTAATCAACACATTTGATCCTATCTCTCGCTTTTTTCGTGTTGAAGTGAAAGTGACATGGAATTCAATGAGTAGACCCAACACTGTCTTCAGCATTTAAAAAAAAAATAACTGTCTCACGGAGTGAGTAAAATGCGATTTTTCTCACTGATTTCTCATAGCAAAACCAGCCTGTTTGAGGTGCTGAGGTGAAATAGTATATTTTTTGTTCTGTTTAAAATGCAATTCCTGGACATTATAGAAAAATTGGCAACAAAATCCGACTCAGCGCATTATTGCAACTAAATTTAATTTAGTTTGTTTCTCTTCTCAAATAATAAATTAATAATGATATTCAAGCCTTAAACAAAAAGAAGGACCGCTTCAAAAGAAGAAAATTCGTCTATTTATGAAGATAACAAAATTACTCCAGATTTTTTCAGAGCTATGACCATCAGACATGAAGAAAAAAGTACCATGATCTAAACGAGACCATAAAAAACAAAATAAAAAACGGTCCAACTTGCAAGCTAAGCATACTACAATATGTACTTAAAACAAATTGAATTCATAGTACAAGCTTTGCTTAGTTTAGGACTAGACCTTTAATTTTTATTTAATTAAGCGAGTTATTTTCAAAACATCGTAAAAAGTGCGATGTTACATAATAAACCAAACGTGTTGAAACATAATCAAAAAGGGGAAAGGGAACCAAGCTTAGAATACTACAGTATATACGTACTTAAGAAAACAAATTGAATTAAGTAAGTTATTTACACAGAATGGAAAATAGCGAGATTTATCATACGTAATAAACCAAACGTAATCAAAGAGGGAAAAGGAAACGAAGCTAAGCATACTACAGCAGGTACTTTATAAAACAAATTGAATTAAGAATTATTTTCGCAACATCGGAAATAGCGAGATACGAATATATCGTAACAAATAAAACGCGCTGAAACTCAATCGGAGAGGGAAAAGGAAACGAATCTAAGCATATTTACCGGGTGTGGTCTTTAACATGAGCAAATAATTAAAACATAGATCGTACTGGTCAAACTGAACAACATTAGTTCAGCGACTTTTAAAAATAATTAGTTTTTTTTTTATTACACTAAGTTTTATTCGAAGAAGCAATGTAAAGCAAAATGTTTGATATCTATCTGTAGCGTGACAGGCGACGTCAGTTGGGTTCTAGGATAGCGTTGAATTTTGTTTTGTTTTTAATTAAGTGGGACCATGATGATCCAATTACCGGTGACCTATACCTATATATAGAGCCTCTGTGTTTAACATTATCCCCGGGTCTGGGCCACACAACACGTATATCCACTTATGTAATGAAGACATTAGACAATGGAAAGGTCATACGAAACCATATTGATCTATATAATTGAAAGCTTGACAACATTAAACTTGTCACGGTAAACCTAGCCGCTCCGAGATAGAAACAGTTAACAAAAAATCAAAATGGCTACCATCAAGTCGGTACTGGGCGTATCTACACTCTTTTTTTATGTAACGGCTTCGAGTAAATTAACCAATGACAATCTACACTCTTCGAAGTTGTTTTAATACACACGTTAAGAGGCTTAGGCTGTGTTTACATTATTCCAGTGAAACCATTCCAGTACAATGATATTGCGGGCCGCGATGTTAACTAACTACAACAGATTGAACCAGCAGCGCAGTGTCATTATACTGGAATTGTTTTACTGGAATAATGTGAACAGGGCCTTAGTAGCTTGGTTGGAATGGCAGAATTGGTGATACTGGAGGTTATGACAGCGGCGGCGGTGATACAGGAGGTGGTTGTGTCAACGGAGGTTGTGGTAGTGGAGGCGGTTGTGATAATAAAGGAAAAGGCATTGATTAAATAATTTTGTACCCAGTGGCAGAGTACAATGAAGTTTTTTTTTTACTTTTAGGAGGTAGGCTTTCAAAGACGAACAAACGGAAAGCTTATTTTGCATCAAACTGGAAAGAAAGGTGAATGGATTGTAGGCCGTGATATTATAGTATTTATGCAACAGTTGTATAACAGGGTTCAAAAAAGATGAGTGGCGTGAGTTACGATGTGAGCTTTAGCGAACATCGTAAGAAAAAAGACGCCACGAGCTTTTTTTGACTTACTTATACAACGTTGCATACAATACTTTTTCTTCGACTGGATACTTATAAATTACAATACAAAATTAGAGAAATAGTAAACTTTAAACGTTTTCATACTTTAGTAAAAAGTATGGCAAACGCAAAGAGAAGGTAAACAACAATAAACAAGTGACAAATATGAAAATGACAAAATTAAAAAGTTAAATTTTGTTTTTGATTCACGTTTACTTGCCTGTGACGATGTTAAAAATACGCGTTACTTATGTTGGCAGCGTTGGCAGGCTATGGATTATGTTCGGAAAGTTTTTATTCAGTATAAAAACCATATAAAATATGTAACTGGCTGCACCTTAGCCTGTCCGAACGTACGCATTTAAAAAAAAAAAAGTAAGTGGTTGCAGTTTGCAGTATCGTTTTAGCAACATTACGATACAGTGCTGTTATGGGGAATAGACAATATAGACTTTTCCAGAATCTTTTTATGTATGCTGTTATATTACTGTTCGTGATTAAGTAAATCACAGATTACAGTATAGGAGTAGAAAAATCCTTTACATACAAGTAGCTATGCGAGAGTGGCAGGCACTAATAAATATGAAGCAATATTTAGCTGCCAACGAAAACATAGAAAAGAATATAATGATAATGCTGGACAAAGAAATCAGCCTAACAAGACTCAGGGTGTTGTTAGGATTTTGTGAGCGACGCACATCTTTCGCATTAAACGCCATGCCATCGAGTACATACTCGTTCGTACCCGGTGGCGCTCAAATAACCATCATCTCATCATTGGTGCCTAACTCTCAGGAGTCGTCATGTAAGACCCCGGGAAGTGGAAATCTGTGTTCATCTACTTATGCCTCTACTACTTATTTGGTGCTACCGAAATTACATGGTTTATTTTGTTCATGGTTTGGTTTATCACTGGCACCTAACCCACCTAAGACCGGAAAGTAGAAGTTCGTGTCCTATTTATTTGGTGTTACTGGCTTTATTAACTTTAAAAAATACTGTAAGTGAAGAGCAACTCTACGGAATTGGTGTTAACGATACTTAGAATAATCCTTCAAATCATAGTACTTAACATGTTAATGTATAGTTGTTAGATTTGTAAAGGGAAGTAGCCAGTTTTGATGTTTAAAAGGCTGAAAGAAAGAAAGAAAGAAAGAAAATGCGTTTATTGCCAACAATTAGGTAGGTATATAATGCATATTACACAAGAAGGGTACCTACTCTAAAAATTAAGTTAACTTACTAACTATATGCGGGCGGGGGTATGGCTGAACAGATAAGAAATTTATTTTCGCATTGATAAATAATATACACGATTAGGAGGTATTTAACGAAGTAATATTTTAATACCTGAGCATAATTAATTTTGACCCTTTAAAATGGCATCCGTGTCCACCTCGTGTAATATAGGTAAGTTATGCTGTCCACCTGCTAAGGACACACTGTTACTCCTCTTGTTCTCAAATTCTAAATTGTGTTGGTTGAAACTATAAGTCGTTCGTGCCTATTCGTTCTTCTTTCTGATATTGATGCGCTACATTGGTTAAAATTTGCTCAATCTATTTAAATATTTAAATTTCAATATTTAAAGGTGAAATTACTTCAAATATACGTAGAGATACATTAAATTCATTAGCGCATTGGACAATACAGCCACTGCCACATCACCTCGATTGATAAAGTTTTACATTGCTTCTCTGCTACTTAGAAGTGCCATTCAACTTAAGTACGGCAAACGAGTTAAACAAAAAGTGTATAATTTTTGTTGTTAAAATAAAGGAATTATAAACAAACGACCCTGTTTTACAAATAAATCATCAAATCAAAACAAACTGAATACAGAACCAAAAAAAAACATACTGTAAAAATAACTTTAATGTAACCGCACAAAGTGCGTATTACAACAAATTCAAAATGTGTACGCCCAGTAACGCCCTGATGGCCGCCATTTTGATGTGATGTTTAAAGTGTCTAAAGTTATCTCAGCTTTGTGATCTTGACACTGTGTACTTGTGTGTGTAGTTGTACTCTACCAGTCCAATGTGGTTTTTGCTGTATCAACTAAATCCTCATTTGCTTTGCCAATATTTAATTTCAGTAATCCTAAAGATGACGAACCATGGAAAAATAATGCGAAACAACTTAGCATGTTTCCAATCCTTGGGATAGCAAGGAAAAGTAAGAAAGGCGTCAAGTCAGACAATTTTGAAGAGGCTTTAGATACACCTTTTTCTTTTAGTTATTTTGACTGCTGATTGAATTCTTCGTCTAATATTCAGTTCTGTTTCGGTTAGGGCCAGAGCACCGTACGTCTCGTGGTTTCACGGCAAATTATTCAGAGAGCCAGTGTGCGTTTTGATGCCGAATGAAGTTATGTCTATATCTACGTTTATCGTAAAGAAAGTATAAGATACAGAAAACTTAGTATTTTTCCAACTTTTAATTTCAGTAATCCTAAAGACAACGAATACTGCACTGTAGATGAACAATGATCACAAACATGGAAAAAAGAATGCGAAACAACTTAGCATGTTTCCAATCCTTGGGATAGCAGGGAAAAGTAAGAAAGGCGTCAAGTCAGATAATTTCGAAGAGGCTTTGGATCAACAGATACACCTTTTTCTTTTAGTTAATTTGACTCCTGATTGAATTGCTTCGTCTGATATTTAGTTGCATTTCGGGTGGGTCCAGATCACCGCACGTCTCGTGGTTTCACGGCAAAGGACAGGAATTTCAAACATTACATTTTGTTTCAAAGCGGAATCATATAAAATGAACTCAAATGTAACAGTCTCGCATTAGGTCCAGGCACGCCAGCAGGAAATGTAACTTAAAATAATTCTGCAGAAACTTAATCGTTACAAGAATCTGTGTGCACCAATGTGTACAATATGAAAGGGAAAGAAAGGATAACGACGTAGACGTTGCATGACCATGGACAAAAAGTACAAAAACACTAAAAGCAACTCGAGTCGTAATATTAAAAAATATTTATCCAAGAAACTTATTCAATGTACTAAGGCATTTAAAGCGCATAGTAAACATGAATTTTAACAACTCCTGTAAGTCGTGCAAAATGCAGAAAGCCAGAATAAGCCACTAAAAAGCTAAATATAGAAAATAAATGGATGCTGATAGTGAAAACACAAAAAGCAAGACAGGAATACCAAAGTTGGAATATAAATAATCACATGGCCTCAGGATTCTACAGTAAATTGTATGAAGCTAACTGCTGTCCTTTAAAACAAAAAATACAACACATGAATACTCCGTAATTGCACCTTTTAATGGAGGGGAAATAATGAAAAATTCAACTGAAAGAACTGGAAAGCCTTTCTAAAAGAAACTGAAAAAGTATAGTGTAGCTTAAAAAAAAAGGTATCACTGAAAATCCGCGCTCTGGCTAAACGTAGCATTATACTGAGAGCAACCGTAATTTGCGCTTTTCGGCACTTTCAAAACACGACAATGGACATTTTTAGGAATATTGTTCCGTTTTATTTTTTATTGTTGCTTATATTTCAATATTGTTAGCCGAAAGGGCTTCTGCACATAGACCTCCTGCAAATCTTTTGCAATCAGCAATTTGTCAGGAAAATTTTTACTTATAGTTACACCACTTTTCAAAAAGCTCCCGTCGAACCTAAACTTGTCCTTCTTGAGCCCATAATAAAAGACCCCAATTCAAAATTATTTAAAAAGACTTGTTTTACCGCTAAGGCAGATTGCTAAGGGATATTAGTAATAAAGTTAAATTCGCTGCAAATAAAGTTAAATATAGTATGGAATGTAATTAATTCAGAAACAGGTAAATCAAAGCCCCATAATTGTCAATTCCAACAAAAACATGATGATTGGATTTAGAAATAGCGGGTGCTTTTGAGGTTTCTTCCTCTGATATAACGGTAAGAACGACTCGTGACCTAAAGGCGCCATAACGCTGGCTACTTCGTCCTTATATAAGAGGACTGCCAGCGACCACCGCACCGGAGTATATCATGGAGGACCTGCGGGAGAAGGGGTTCCTTCCTCCCCATACTGATGAAGAAGGTAAGGTCGCGAGCGGGGGCCCCACCCGTCTTTACCACGCTCAGCTGTACACCACCGAGAACATCCCCGCCACTGCCACGTGACCGCGCTACCCAAGCCCCCAAGGCACTCAGGCCCCCAAGACACAGGTCTTTACCTAGTTTGGGGGTCAGAATATTTGACCATTCCCGCGACTTCTCTGTACAAACTTTCCATACTCATTGATCATTGTATTTTGCTTCACTGGGCTTTACTTTACTGGGCATACGCAGCGTTATAGTGGAACCATGGCGCGGTCGCCCAGGATCAGCCCAGTGTCATCGATGCCAGGCCTTTAAGCACAGCTCAGTGAACTGCCACCACCCACAGCGCTGCGTCCGCTGCGGAGGCCACGCCGCCCACGATTGCCCGCGGCCGCTTGCAGACAGTACATAAACCGAAAAGTTTGGAGTCCGACGAACTTGAAATCCGACGAGCTTGGAATCCATGAACTTGGAGTGCGACGAGTTTGGAATCCGACGAGTTTGGAATCCGACCAGCTTGGAATCCGACGAGTTTGGAATCCAACGAGTTTGGGATCCGGCGAAGAAGGAACCAATCCTTTCGACCGATAAATCTATGCTTCTTGTGTTGAGTAAAGTGTTTGACAAGTTTATGCTCCATTAACCTCGTCATTTCGATATAAATCAACCAAAGCAGTTAGCAATTTGGTTTCAGATAAGGCCATTCGACAACAGATGCAACTCCACCGTAAGTCTAATGAAGATTTAAGACGCATGGGAAAATATTCAAGATGCAAGAGAGGAATATTTTCCAACCTCTCTAAGGTTTTTGATTTCATTGAACATGAAATGCTTATCGGCAAACTTGAACAATATATATGGACTCTCAGCTAAAGCACTAAACCTTGTCATTCTTATCTCAGTCAAAGAATTCAAACAGTGAACATAAATAGAACGCGTCAAGTGGTTCCGTGATGAAGTCTGAAGTACTACAAGGCTCCATTTTAGGTCCTTTTCTCCTTTTAATATATATAAATGACTTGTCTCATCTGTGAAACAGGAAATTGCATTATTCGCTGAAGACGCTTCTTAATTTTTTTAAGTAAACAGGCAACAAGAAGATTAAAATCACATCAATGAGGCCTTAACACAGTGGCGGATTTATGTTTTTTACGAGTGTAGGCCACTTTATATCCGCCGCCCTATGTAACTTTCTAAAATAATAATTTTCTCGTTGAATACCGCCCCTAGGCCGCTGCCGCCCCTAGGCTGCGGCCTATACTATACGGCCTATTGACAAATCCAGGACTGCCTTAACAGATGCGTTAAACTGGTTCTACGCAGACAATTTATTAGGTACTGAATCTAGCTAAAACTAAATGTATATCAAGATAAGATGTGAGCTAATTATTTCTCGTTTGTTAGCGTAATAACGATAAGTCCCAGATGAGATAATAGTTATGAGTGTGAACCACGAAAGTTTGAAGCATTATAAATGCATACAATTTGTTGCATAAGGCAGATTAAAACAATTATTTCCTTAAATGGAGAGAAACTGAAACTTGTGTACGAGACTATTTTTCTTGGGCTTTGGGCTTGGGCTATTTTTATGGATGGAAATTTCAAAGGAGCCCAAATACTTCCAGTCTTGCCGGTAGATTGCGCTCTGCCTGCTGTACGAACAATCACACAATTCACCAACATAGATAACTGCCCGGTTATTTCAGTTATTTTCTAATGTCTTAAAGCATGCTGATTTGGGGTAAGGCAACCATCGAAACGATCTTCATTCTACAAAAGACAGCACTTCGGTCGGTCTATGTACAACTTTGGCTCCCGAGATTCACTTGGAGAACGCTTTAAGAGACAAACATCTTTACAGGAGCTTCACAGTACATACATGATGCGATATTGTATACACACAAGAATATCAAGTCCTTTAAGAAATCGCCCCACAATAAGTAAGTATGATAAATATTTATTTAATACAGGAAACAGAACTAATGGCGTCGAAATTCTCCGTCTATTTTCATACCATCGCAAAGTTAACCCCATCGAGTTGGTGAGAGCCCAAGTAGAATATTATATTGCTGCCAATAACTCAACATTTATGACGACTGATGTAAAGAAATTATTCCACGATGCAATATAGTTGGTATACTCTGATCGATGGAAGAAAAGCGACCACGTCATAAAATAAAAAAATAACAAGCGGGATTTACTTAGATGAAGTCGGCCTGTCTTCAGGAGGCTGCATTTGTTAACTTTGCCCAGCATATACATCCTGGAGACATGTGTTTTTGTCGCTACCTATCCTCAATGGTTCAGAAAACCTATGGCAAATCCAAACTGAGACCAAGAGATCCTATGAAAATTCTATTACCGACATGTAAAAGTGCGTTATATTCCAAGAACTGTCAATAATGTCCATAAAAATATTTAATCACTTACCGCAACGTTTGAGACAAACCATTACCCCGATTTTTCAAATTTAGACACGAATTGAAAAAATGGTGGTTTATTATTATTAATCTCATTTAAATTTAATCTGATCAGTTGACATTTTTATCATAATTATTCACTTAGACATAATAACTTACATTGACATTATTTTTATTTTATTTTAAGGTTATAAAACTTTATATTTTGCATGCTATTATAGTTAGCTAAGTGTGTGAACATTTTTTATTGCTTTAAATTTAAGACCTTTATAACCAACACTTATTGCAAATAAATGAATTATGAATTATGAATTATAAATCGCAGAAGATAATTGTTTTATAATGAATACTAGAGAAGGTACTAATGACAGTGATTATATTAAATATGATATTAATGACTTTATTTTGATTTATACATCATTTTAACTCAGTGGTGATAATAAACATTTACCCTGCAGTTGCACTGATGGATGATTAATTGATGAGTCGAGATAATTTTAGTGATGTTCAGTATTGATCACACCAAATTCATCAAAACTACCAACATATCCGCATAACCACTCCTCTCCACTTTTTTCGGCAATAAAACCAGCTGATTCGCCGGTGCGTCTTCTGTCTTTGTTTTTACGTATTTTTAAAGTCACCAAAAATTCGTATTTATTTGGGAAACAAACAGCATAGGCATATGACACAGTTGAAGATAAATATAACTTAGCTGATGCATAAGCCAAAACAGTTTCCACTTATAAAGAAATAACTTTTTTTTGCTCGAGTGAGCTTACATACATACAAGTACATAATAGGAATGCGAAACTTTTCAAGCAACTTGACAAACCAAACAATGAAGTCGTTTCGCTGCCCAAACCATTCTTCAACAATCAAACTCTGCAAACCATGCTTCAACAGAAGATTTAAATTAACGTGAGCTCAGTGCTGCTGCAGAAGACTCCTTGCACACTGCGCTGATGCGAAGGATATAAGTGCGATACCAGAGGTAAGAGTTGGCAGCAATTCCAGAAGAGCTGAAGACTCCGAATCAACGGTGCCCGTTACTGATGCCCTAAGATCCTGCCCCGCAGCAGGCATGGATCCCTCAGGTGCGAGTACTACGCGTACTTTGCTTGTTTATTTGGATTATTTTGTCGAGAGACGCAATATTTGTTAGCGACTAGTCCCTTCACTATCCCTATTTTGCTTTCGTCGGTTTTCGCATATTTTCCTGCAGTCCACCTCCCCTTTTTCGCGCAAAGAAATAGTAGTCTTATGCTCCGAAATATACTTACCTTTGTATGTAGTTATGAGTGAGAATTGTGAAAGTTTATCGCGAATGAGTTCGCTATAGAGGCGCTAGTGTAGCGTGAGGTCTCCGGGTGTCAAATATCATTTTTTGGGTGAGCTACGCGGGTTATTTATAATTAGAATTTTTTATGTGAATCATTTTTGCATTACCTGAAATAGCTTATGGCAATTATGCGTTACGGGGCAATGAATGTCGTGTTTTGAGACAGTTTTGTCTTTTGGAAACTTTTGTCCTCCTTTTTTTTCCGAACAAAATGGGACTAAGCAACACTGTGGTTGCTGGATATTTTTATGGTACGGTTTAAGGTGTTTTAAAATATGATTTTAATCTAAACTTTGTTTTAACGCCCGTAATAACAGACTCTGAAAGTACACATAAAAATCTTACGCAACAGTGCGCCATCTAGTGAGACAAAAAACTATAGCCCTCATGTGAAAGTTTATATTATTAATGTAAGAAATAAAGAGTTAGTCGATTAAGTTTTCAAATAAGTGGCGTCATGTCTATTGTCATACAAAATTTAAGAAAGAATCTTGTCAAAACAGATCTTTAAAAGTACGCTAGATTCTGCTAGATTAGGATGATTGTTATTGTCATCACTACTTGATATTTTTAATGTTTTACCTGCTGTTGAAAAAGATCTTATCATCAAATCGATTCATAATCCCAAACGCAGTTTTTTTTCATGTGTACTTATCTAGGCATACAAAAAATACTTAGTAGTTATTTTTAGCACTTACCTTACATGATACAGGTCTTCAGTGTTCAAAGTTTTCGTTCCACCAATCTTATAAATACTCAAGGTAGAATGTGCAATGACAGGTGAACTCATTCTTTCCCGGTTGTGCAAATGACAAACCAAAACGACGCACCGCCGCCGATCAAAATGGCGGTCATCGCACAATGACGCACAAACTTTCGACCAATAGCTGCTGAAGATTTTACACGCGCATACTCATTGGCTTGTAATTGGCTAAAATGATTTTGCGCCTAATTCTACTCTTAACGGAAAATTCATGTCAACGAGAAGACGAGCAGCGATAAGATTAATAAGAAATAAAAAATGTTTACCTTTGCCTCTAGAATTTTCAACAGTTTGCCCATTTCGGATTTCGGTTTTTTTTTATGTTTTATACAGAAGCATTGCAGCAGAAGCGTTAACTTTACTCCCTTTACATAGACGCTCTTTTTGAGCATATAGCTAAGAGGGCTGGATTGTGCATACTCGTATGTAGTAGGTACATCACTTTTTTAGTAAAAGGATCTTTATTTTCTTTAACAGATAAGAAAATTGTCAAAATATACAAGCATGTCAGAATTAATATTCTATTATTAATAATAATGTTTCTTAAAGACTAAACATTTTCAAAATCATATATTGCGGGCAACCATTTGCAATTCTACTCTGATCACACGACGAAGAAAAGTTTGAAGGTAGGTACTTACCTTCATCCACGAGCGAGTTGAGCATGCAACGTATGTCGTGTCGCGGCGGGTAACGCTCTTCTCTCGTCTTCGGCTCCTCGTGAGGACGACCTTCACCGAAATATTTAGACTTAGATTTAATTGATCAGGTACCAATTTTTTCTAGTAGCGATTAATTTTTTTATATATATTTTTTTAATAGCGGGCACGTTGAAGTCAGTAGAGTAGGTAGTACACATACCAACTATTACTTATTCTGTGGTGCATACATCTAAAGTCATTACTCGTATACCTTATAATATTATCGTATAACTCTAGTAAAGACTCGGAACGCGACGCCTTGGTGTTACTATAGGTACAGTTGGAGTGTGTTCAATACTTGGGTATGGTGAGATGATAATTTGGTGAACTGAGCGAGATGAGAATGTGTTCAGCTAAGAGCATGGTGAGTTGAGAATAAAGTGAACTGAGAATGTGGTGAATTGAGAATTTGGTAAGCTGCTTACAATTGGATAAAATGAAATAACAAAAACTTTCCTAACCTCTGGTAAACTTCCACCTCGGATCGAGACGGTGGATGGTCTCGACGGGCTCCTCCATAACCTTGCACGAGAGACAGCGACACGTCTCGTCCAGCGGACGTCCGCAACGGACGCATACAACTGTAAACGTTTAGAATTTGTCTATTGCTATCCCGCGGTAACTGTGCAATTTTCCAAAACTATCCTACGTGTCCTTCCCTGGGACTCAAATTATGTACAGTATTTATACCGAATTTCATTTTCAAAAAGTTTGAACAATTAAACAAACAGACTTACGGAGTTTTGAATTTATAAATAACATTAGTGGGAGGTTTTTTGCTGACAAGGGGAGGAAGGTCAAAATCACTAAAATTCCGCTTACTTACGTAATAATTGACCCCTTATACAAGGACATCATAAATAGGCATGCACTCACTCTCTTTGACCTCAGCCTCGTCGATGACCCCGAATATGGTCTTCCTCGCCACTTCGGTGCGAGCCTGCTGGAGCGCCGCGATGCGGTGCCGCGTGGCGCACTTGTGCGCTTCCGGGAGCAAGAACTGCTGGACCAGCTCGGCTACTAACTCGTTCTGCTCTGCTGTTGACCTGGTACCGCGGGGAAGATTATGTCTTAAACAATGTGTTTTGTCGTGAACAACTTTTGGCTTCGTGGGGATGGTGGGCTCAAACTCCGGCTCGCACCTCTTGCGTTTTTAGAAATAGGGAATATTACGCAAAGCTCTGCGCAGGGGGCAGCTGAAGACGGCCAGATTGTAGCGATCAGGGAACACAGGAGCCGGCAGAGCATTTAACTCCTTAGCTGTCTGGGTAATAAAGGACGAGCGAAAACGCTTTGTGTGAATTTTGGAGATACTGATAAGGGCGAAGACGGCGCAAAGAAAGGAGCTGGTGGATTAAACCATATAGCCCCGACGCACATTCTCCAAAATGTATGCCCATTTTCCGAGCATTTACGGACCCTCTCGGAGGTTTTCAGGTGCTCTCGCCATAAACATGTAAGTTGTGCTTGTTACTAACATGGACTCGTTCTCCCTAAGCTTGTCCACCTCGTCGGCGGCGCTCCTCGCACGACGCACTGCGTCCTGCTCTGCCGCTAGTTCAACGCCCTGCGTTAGTATGTCGTGGAGATACGCGTCTACTGTGTCTTGGGTTACTCCGAGGACCTAAGAAAAAGGAATATTTATTTGTTTGTTTACTGTTATTTATGACATCTTTACATATTTTCCTAAGGTTTTTGGGAACACTCAATAAATACCTACTCCAAAATATTTCATTCCGAATTTGCTGATTCCGATTTTCAAAACTCCGAATTTCACAATTCCTAAGACTTATTATTTCGATTACTAAATAAAAAACTACTAAAAACACGAAATTGATTTAGCCGAATATCAAAATTTGGATTTTTAAATAACCGACTTTTTTTACTCCGGAGAATTAAAAGCGCGAAGTATTATTGGTCTGAAATACAGTATTTAGTTTTTGCTAGATGTCAGGCAGGAGTCTCGATCTCCTAATATTTTTATTCACTGTGGCCACACCGGATTATAAAACTACAGACATCCGAATAACCGCTCCCCTCCACTTTTTCGACAATAAATTGAGTTGACTCGTCGGCTGAACGCCATTCAATTCTTTATGTCTTTCCTATTTTTTAATATCAACTAAGAATTTGAATTGTAAGCAGCCGTTACGCTGCCCGAACTTTACCAGCTTTCCTTCGACTGTAATTTAAATTTAACGTAAGCTCAGTGCTTGCTGCGGAAGATTCCTTGCACCCCTGCGCTGATCTAAAGGCTAACCAGTGGTAAGAGTTGACAGTGACTCCGGAGGAGCTAAAGACTTCGAGCCAACGGTGCCCGTTACTGACGCCCTAAGATTCTGCCCCACAGCAGGCGAGGAGTTCTCAGGTGAGAGCTTTCTACAGTAGCCATTTTCTTTCGCGTGCTTTACTTATTTTGTTTATTATTTTGTCGCGAGACGCAATATTTTTCTTCTGACCTTTTCCTTCACCATCCCTACTTTCCTCTCGTCGCTGTCTCGCAAATTTCCATACAGTCCACTTCCCCTTTCTCGCAAAGATTTCGATTATAATTTTTCCGAAAATTTCATCGCTGATTCGGAAATTAGGCATTCGACGAAATGAACTTCGTGTTTTTAAAAATCAGAATCTTGAATTTGAAAATTGGAATCCCACTAATATTATACCTAAATGCGAGTGAACGTCTGTAATTCTGTTTGTTTGTTTGCTACTTCATTACGTCTTAAACCATTGAACAGATTTGTGAAATTCTGTATACCTACATATGTATTAGTTTGAGTTGGATGGACATAGGATATTTTATCCCGGAAAGTTGCATAATTAACGGCTAGCTAGTTCATAGTAAAAACCATTGGATTGAACCTGTTTAAACATCTCATCGTGCTCACGCCGGCGGTGTTCCTCCTTCTGCCGCCGTCCTGCCTCGGCAGCCTCTCTCATCACCTTCTCTCGCACTGCGCAAGCGTTTTTTTTATATCCAATTAAAAACCAAGTCAGTGAAGTACAATTAGGTGCCCTTCCATGTAAAAGGAGTAGATGAGTAATATTTCTTTTTGCATTGTTACTTTTATAGCCGTGACAGTTATCGTACCTATTGTGAAAGCGAAACAAACAGGTAGTCCGAAACAAAAATTCAAGATTTGCTGAACCACCAATTGTATGATTGTTGACAGGATCACATTTTAGAAAGTAGATTTAGGGGAAAAGTGGCATGAAAGAACCAGTTTTCTAAACAAGGCAAAAATATATACTAAGGTACTTTTTCACTTCTCGTGCTCTTATAAAATGTTAGGTACTTTAGTCTCTGCATATCGGGACTAAAGCTCCTCATTCTCGATTCACGGAATGGACCCCAAACTTTTAATTTAGTCAAAACAAGGATCAGAAATTGGAAGCGTTTTTTCTCCAATAATCTTACAATAACATATCAAAATTTGCAGAGCATTCGAGGAAAATCGCATCTTATCGAAGAACTTGCAGAAGAACTAAAAATTCAGGCTCTTTGCTTCACAGAAACGTGGATAACTACAAGAAAAATTGATTTGATGAATTCAATCTAGCTTCCAATTACTGCAGAGAAAACTATGAAGGTGGCGGTGTTTGTATATTTTTGCATAAAAGTATAGACTTCGTGGAACGTAATGATATTGTAAACATGAGTAAGTATAGAATATATATTTGAGATTTGTGCTGTTGAAATTGTAAACTTTAATATATTACTTAAGTATTGTGTGTATTGGCCGGAACGAAACAGAGAATACCAAATTTTTTACGGAGCTTTGGAAAAATTATTTATCTTACATGTATGTGGCACTTGGCAAAACGAATGCAGAGCAATACCACGAATACCAAATTTTTTACGGAGCTTTGGAAAAATTATTACATAATGGTACCACAAAAGCATTGTTATGACTACACCTAACACTCAAATTCATTAATCCAAGAAAATATGGTTTGCAGAAAAGAGATTATTTAATAAAAATAACATAAATAATTTTAAACAGGTACTTCAAAACATTGATTGGAGTCAAATTATTTCTTCAAACAGATCCGTAAACGAGAACTATAATAATTTTTCAAACGTCTTAGCAGAACTGCTCGATGAAATAATTCCTAAAAAGATAATCAAAATGCATAAAACTATAAAAAAATCATGGGTAACAAAAGGCCTAAAAATATCCTGTAAACACAAACGCCAATAAAAAATTCTCATGGCACAAAATCTGGACAATGTGGCAAATCATAAAAGAAAACACAAATAAAACAAAAGAGCAAAAAGAGGAGAACATTACATTACGCATTAATAACATCTTGTTGAAACACCTACTATTATTGCCGACGCATTTAATAATTATTTCGTTTCTCTTGGTAATGATGAGGATCCTGGAGCAAAGAACTTTCCAACCACCCAAGCTGTCATCAATAAAACCGAGAACTCCCTGTGTCTGAGCGTGAAGTATTTAATATGATGCGCAAGTTAAAAAATAGGAGAAGTTGTGGTCATGATGAACTCCCGCCGTTTCTTATAAAACAATGTGCCCAAGAATTAACTATACCACTTACAACTTTGATCAACCAATCGTTTTGTGACGGAACTGTGCCAAACTCCTTGAAATTGTCAATGGTTTAACCCATATATAAAAAAGGTGACATAACGGATCCCTCCAAATTTCGTCCTATTGCTCTGCCACCAACTTTTGCTAAATTATTTGAAACAGCTATGTCAAATAGATTACATAATTTCTGTGAGAAATATAACATCTTTAACGATAGTCAAAATGGTTTCAGGAAAAACAGATCCACTGCTTTGGCTCTCTATAGATAAGTCCAGGAAATATTGAATATAATTGAAAATAAACAGTATGCAATAGGAATTTTACTTGACATGAGTAAAGCATATGACAGAGAATCCTATAAAATCCTTTTAAGTAAACTTTACGGAATTGGCGTCAGAGGCATAGCACATAAATGGTTTGAATCCTACTTAACAAATCGTGAACAATTTGTCCAAATTAAATATCACAATGCAAAGGCTAGAGCAATACTGCATGTTAATTCAGAAAGGAAGCGAATGTTGGGATCCATCCCGCAGGGTAGTCTACTTGGATGTGTATTGTTTCTACTTTATATAAATGACCTCCCTAAAGTCCTTGATGTTCCCTGTGTCCTATTTGTAGATGATATATCGATTGTGTTTCCATATTCATAGTCAGATTCAGATTCAAGTAATGACCTAAACTCCTGTTTAAAGAGTATTATTGATAAGGTAGTAAAATGGCTAAGTTTTCATAACTTAGAAATAAATTTTGATAAAACAAAAATACTGCAATTCAAACTCAATCAAAAAAGTTGCCTAACTATCGATTTTTACCATCAAAATAAATGAATAAAACCAATCCATTCGTCCACGCTACTGGGTCTCGAAATAGACTCGCATTTGAATTGGAAAGTAAACGTTCAAAAAATAGCCAATAAACTGTCAAGATTCACATATGCTTTATCAGAATTTCAAAAAAATCTACAGATTTGAAGACCTGTAAATGTGCTTACTACGCATATGCACATGCATGGCTCACAAACGGAATCATTTTATGGGGATCTATTTGTATTGCAAAAGAGATGCATCAGAATTCTGGCAAATATAAAACAATCAGATAGTTGCCGACCATATTACAAAAAGTTCAATATACTAACTTTGACATCTCTATACATACTGAAATCATATAATTTTTTTAGAAAATATATTCATTTATTTCCAAAGCACAAAGAGAATAATAAATTAAGACCAAGACATAAAATACCCATACCCCCTCATAAATTAAAAACTTTCAATACAGGCCCTAATACTATCTGTATAAAAATATATAATAACATACCCAAAACTATTAAAGACGAAATAAAAAAAAATCCTTCAGTAAATTATTAAAGGCATACCTCATTTAAAAATGTTACTACACATTGCCAGAATTTTTCCAGAATACGTAAACTAATTATATTACATATTTATAAATTATCGGATTATTGTTTAACTATTAATTATGAAAATAGCTTTAAGTTATGTTGCAGTGCCCTACTACAGGGTTTCATGTTTGAAATATTTTTATTTTAGTTTAAGATCCTATGTACCCATGAAACCAATGATTGTATGATTAAATAGTTCTAAAAGTCCGAGACCGGGGCGAAGCCAGAACCATATTGCTGAATAGATGTAGATGCCTTGGTATAAATCTATATGCAGTACGATAAACCTCCAGGGTAAAAAAACGATTTTCTTTTTCTTGCGTGGTGGAGCACAATGGACCTAGTGCTGCACTGAAATTTAAGTAGGGTAGGGGCTCTTTGGACTTATTACCGCACCAGAATCACAAACACGTAAATCCCGCAGCCAACGTATTAACACCAAATAAATCAACTCTATTCTATTCTATTCTATTCGAAATCGTACCTACACGTCAAATTGAAAAATCTTCTGAAAATTTACAAAAAAAAAGGTATTTTTGCCCCTAGCCACGATAACCTATAGTGACCCCCTCCAAAATTTCAGGATGCCCCCGCGCCTGCTCATACAACTGTAAAACTGCACCACAAGTGAGTGGTCCTGAGCGGAAAGCCTCTGGAAGCCCAGCCGAACTTTTTGATCCCTCACTCGATTCCAGGTTTCCTTCAGGATGACGTTCGTCAGTTCCGATGTCGTTCTTTTGGTTCGTCTGAGAACCCTGATGTCAGACGAGAGGAGCAGGACGAAAAGATCATTGAAAGGATTTTAAGACAAGTTGTAGTGGATCAGTAATCAGTTCTTAATCAGTTGTTATTCAGATTAGACCAAAATAAAGACTGAAAACCAGTGCTGTGACTTGACAGTGATGTTGTTCGCAAATTCGCATTTTGGCATATAAACAAACACAATTCACGGGGCTCCGGGCTCCGAGGCAGACTTTTTTAAAGTGGGGCGCCGTATCCCCCCATATTTTGTACGCACATGCTAACTAAAAATATTTTAGTTTCATAATTTATCTTAAGTTTTTAAGTTTTAACTTTGATTTTAAAGTATAATTTGATTTTAATTTTATTTTTATTTTATTAGTGGTTTTAATTATGATTCATAACCTGAAAAAAACAGAATGTGTGTGGCGAATAGTTTAGTTTATTTATTCATTTAATAAGTACATACATAAATGTTAGTGTATGTGTAGTGAAATAGTATGCATTTCCGTGCTTTTCTGAATTAATAATATGAATTCAGAAAGCTATTCCGGCTATTTGAGGCCGGCCATACTTTGGTCAAACTTTTTTTCAGTAATTTTCTTGTTTTTTTTTTCTATAAGTAGTTTTTCTTATAACGGTAGTTGATTGATACCTTCTTAACCAACTTTTCAAATCCATCCGACCACTGGACGAGAGGAACAAAATCCACAAAATCAATGAGATTTGAAACGACAGCATAATTTATTTATCCAGTTAATGAATTTCTCGTGGGTCACTCAATAAGTTTTGAGATGCTTGAAATTAAAAAATGGAATACATCTGTGTTATATGTTTTTTAAAAGCAAATTTATTTAAAAATAAAACGCAATAAGCCGTTTTCTCGATTTAAAAAAATACGATATTCCAGTACTACAACGCTTCCCGCGTTTTTTTCCTTAAACGATGGAACATTTGCGTGCCATGACCTATACCATTTCAAATTTGGTTTAACCCAACAGTTAAGTTTGTAACGACTACAGTCAGCATTGGGAGAGTCTGCTCTTTCACGGGCAACCGTTTTTAGGTGGTTTAGTGAATTAAAAACGGATAAAACTAACCTTGAAGACGATCAAAGAAGCGGACGCAGAAACTGCAGAAAAATTGTGGACTACGGAAATGTTGGTACGAGAAGACCCACAAATTACATACAAGGACATCGAGAAGATCCTGGGCATTACTTCGGGGTGCGTGAACACCATGCTACACCAACATTTTAGAGTCAGGAAGCTTTGTTGTCGTTGACTCCCGCGTTTGCTCTCCGAAAGTGAAAAACAGGTTCGTGTGGATTGGTGCCGTGAAATGCGTCAACGTTTTGAAAACGGGTCATCAAGACGTGTTTCGGAAATCATTATTGGTGAAGAAACATTGATCTATCAGTATGACCCCGAAAGTAAGAAGCAATCATCGGTTTGGGTCCACTCAGATGGAGAGTTGCCGACAAAATTGCAAAGACCTCGTAACGCTGGAAAAAAAATGGTGGCTTGTTTTTTTTCTCGGAGCGGACATTCATCGACATCTATGTTGGAAAACTGTTGATCAGTTAGTTCCGAATGGTATACAACAGGTAGCATTGCTGAAAGTTATCTAAGTTATGCGATTGCGTAGACCAAAGGCCGAGCTTCGAAGAATCATGCTACGAAGTGGCTACAATACAATACAATACAATAACTCTTTATTGCACACCAATACAGTAACAGTACAGAAACACAAGTATATACATAGAGATTTTCTAGGTAGCAATAGGCGGCGTATCGCTTCAGAGCGATCTCTCCAGGCAACCTTTACAATGGACAGAAATAAGGAATACATTTGACCTGGCTACTTTTGACCTGTCAGATTAAGAGTGTTTCCAATGTTGGTTTAGACGAATGGAAGTTTGTATAGAGCATCGTGGAGAGTATTTTTTTAAAATGTTAAATTTAATCGTAGTTATTTAGTGACCCACGTAGTTACCGAAATCAAATCTTTTAGCAGTATTATTTAAAAAACTTCCAATATGACAAGTAATGTATTTTACTTAATGGTCAATAAACTAAACTATATTCAGAAATGGTAGCAAACAAAGTGCCGAAAACAATCAAACTTTAAAGAAACGAACATTCAAAAATGATACCTCAGTTCCTACGCTCCAACTTTTGGCCGGATGGTGCGGTGTTCCGTCGTTTTAGGTTAGCGACGAAAACGACTTTCAAATAACCCTAATTAAGTAATATTTAAGTAATAATTATTTAATTCAAACGACATTAAAATATACCAATGCAATTGAAAAAAAATATACTAAACTACACCAAAACCCTTTGTCCCTGAGTCGACGACCCAACTCCTCTCGTTTCCTATTTATTTATATATATTTATTTGTTTTTTTTGTTTGTCTTTTTTGTGTTTTACTACGTTTAATTGAATTTTACAGCGGATTAGTTTTTTATTGATTAATAAATAAATAAATTATGAAGCCTCCTTATTTGTCAAACGTTATACCATAGCGAGGTGTAAGGTACATTCTAAATCGATGTGTACTCGTATCTATCACTTTGTTACGTAGGTACAGTTAGCAACGAGGATATGAATACAACCAAAGTGCAAAAAATATGTATACACGACCTTAATGTTCAGGCAATAAAGTCCTGTAAGTATACATATTTTGGGACTTTGGCTGTCATATCTTTGTTGCTAATTGTACCTAACATTAAATTTAAAAAAAATGTGATTTGGTTCAATTTAATTTGTTTCATTTATGTTCAATTTTATTTGTAATTGAATTTCATTCAATTTGATTTCTTTATATTTTTCATTATTTATTTACCTACTCAAATAAAAAACAAAAGGAGTACAAAAATACTTATATCTAAACCTCTGCCAAACTGCTATAGCAGTTTGTTGATAGAAAGTGTGTTGAACTCATCCACTATTTTTTATCACTATTCTAACACAGCTACTACTTTTTTTATCACTATTTAATCCATGACTTAACTTTATTTGTTTTTTTTATTTGATTGACTTGTCTGGAATAAAATTCATTTTTTTTTTTCATTTAAGTCAGTCAATAAACATTTCTTCCAATTCAAAAAAATAACACCAAAAAAAAACCATTGTGCATTGGGCTTCCTACATAACGACCAAAGTATATGACAAAGTATCCAATATCCTATTCTACCCACAAGAAAAAACAACAAATACAGACAAAGAAGAATCTAGAAATTTCAGAAACGAACAAATACGACCACAATTTGCATAACAACACGTATGCGTGACTAAACACGATACTTTTACAAATACCTACACCAAAAAAAAGACTATTTCCCAAGTGAAATCAACACCACAAGACACAAAGACACGTTTTCATTTCCCTATCTCGAGCGAGATAGTATTTTAGTAGAAATCGTGGAAAAATTGTACACAAATTTCTATAATTACGACATTCATGATTTATTACTTTCAAGTTCCACATTCAAGCACACAAAGACACGTTTTCATTTCCCTAGTTTTAGCCGAAATGGTATTTTAGTAGAAAAAAATAATGTACACATTTCTATAATTACGAACACATGTGTTTTTGTCCCATTTGATTTATCCGATCCGACGGATCGTTTTCGGCACCAAAAAAATATAAAAACAAAAAAAAGTGACGAAACGTTTGGATATCACCTTAAATGCATGTTCGGCATCAAAAAATACTAAAACTAAAAATAAAAGTATATTTTGATTTTGATTTTGAAACATTTTTCCCAACTCAAACGTAGCTGTTTCGCACGACTTGGCCTTTCTACTTGGCGGAGGAGCAAGACAGATATTCCATTTATTTTACCTTAAAATCTCTTGATTGAAACCTTTTCTTACTACCTACCAATGAATTTTTAAAAGACATTTCCATTAAATGAACAATTTACTATTTTAGAATTGCAATTTTCATCTTTCAAATTGCTCTGTTTTTCCAACAGCCTTTTTTTAATCTTTATCGATTAATATTTATCTGATATTATTTAACACATTTCGTATTTAAAAAATGGTTTTGACTAGAACGATACCAAGCAGAGAACGCAATTATTGAAATAAACGTTTGTTGCAGTTTTGGTGTCGTTTAATTATTTATTTATTTTGCGTAAACTTCAATGATTTCGATATAACATTTTCTTACTTATTGTTTTATGTAATTTTATATTGGATGAAATACATGCTATCAGAGACGACTTTGCGTTATATTTGATTATAAAATAATCACTATTTTAAATTAGCACAAATAACACTGGTTGTAACTAAAACCTTAATACACGTAACACACTGCAGCATAACTAAGAGACAAATCAGAAAAATACGAATTCACGATTCAAACCAAAATGAAAACTTCTTTCGAAGGAAAACTGTTAACTGATCAACAATTATTAGCAGGTAACACAGAAGAAGTATCAGGTTTCGAACTTAGGAATAACATAGATTCAAATATAAACTGACGTAGGTACTGGTACAATAAAGATGAAATTATTTCAATTCGTCTATGCGTTTTTGCTAAACCTATCGCAGTGGACACTGATTTTGAAATTGCAATAACAACCGAAATGAACAGCCGTCCTCACTTAAGAAATACGCAAACATATTCAACCTGCCCTCAATTTTCATAAATGATTGTTGTTTTTTTAAATTATTTCCAGTACAGAAAAGGCAAAGGCAAAGCAACTATACAGCCATTTACAATTGGATTGGGATTATTAATAACGTTTTGCTTGTTTGTATCCAAAATCAGACAAAATTAGGAACAATAGATTTTAAATTGTTGTTAATTTTGATAGTTATAATTTCGTCATAAGATTATAGAATACAGTAGGTTAAATTAGGGTCATTTTTGATTTCGTCAGTTGAAAGATGTCCATTGTTGGACACAGGCCGGTTTGTCCTTCATTATATTTGGAAATACGTAAACCACCAATATTTATAAAAACAGGCATTTTTTAAATCAGGAGTCATGCCGATGGCGCCCTTTTATATCATACGACAAGAGACAAAATGACAGGTTGTGTTTGTTATGCCGCCTCCAACATGCTT
>NC_133497.1:4902416-4906936 GCF_025370935.1 Choristoneura fumiferana | reverse complement strand
TTTTACACTTCGCGACGACTCGCTTCGACCAACGAAACACTGCTAGGTATATCAACCAAACACTGAACTTTTTACACTACGCGACGACTCGCTTGGACGGAGATCTTGTCGTATGAATTCTTTGAGACGATATGAAGCGGAATGGTCTTAACTTCCTTTTATACGCAATGAAATCCTGCAAGTTTAGACTTGTGCATGGCATATTTCCGAGTCAGGTACACACAAAGGGATGCCGGTGAACAAAGGAGAGGATCGAGCCTTTACAAACACAGATGGTGTACAAGTTTAAACCAGCATTTTTTTGAGAAAGGCGGCGCATGGTCAATAGAAACGAAGTAATTAAATTTTAACAATAGAAGACGGTGCACGGTGGGTGGTTTGGTAAAAGGGAAACCATGAATCATTCACTGTGTATGCACTTAGATCCTTCAAGTTCAAACCTGCATTTGGAGATGTCTTAGATGAGAATTTTAAAAGTTTCAACGTACGTTATAAAGACGCTGATGGCTTATAGTACAAGTTTAAACCAGCATTTTTAAGACTGGCATCGTATGACGAAAAAGACAGGAGTAATTAAATAAAACATTAAGTGTAGGTATAACTCAAAACATAAAGTAAGTATGTATGTATGTATTTGTTTGATAAAGTACTAATGAAAAGCATTAATGTGAAGCCGACGCCCACAAACTTTACGAACTTCTTAATTTCAATCTTAATAGTTTACTATTTCTCATATACTCAGCGGCACAAAATTTGGCCCACTCCACATACAAAATTACCTATTATTGCATATATTTGAGGACCAGATTTTTTTGCCGCTCAGTATATATTATATTGCTAAAAGATAGGTTTAGGTTAGGTTAGATTTATGCCATTCCTTAAAGTTACGAAATTGGCAGGGGAAAGTTTGATGATTGAATTGATTTGGAACTTCACACACACCATTGAATTGCTTCGCAGGTTTGAGCAGGTTTCCTCACGATGTTTTCCTCCACCGTAAAACACGTGGTAAATTTCAAATGTAATGCCACAAATGAATTTCGAAAAACTCAAGAGGTGCGGCGAACCCAGGTAGTAAAAGGAAACAAGTGAATGAAAAAAAGGTACGGTAGTCAGGTGAGTGGAACAATAGAGCTAGCGCCAGAGCCGAGAGCAGGTAAAGGGACAATGAGCGCCTATTGTTCGCGCGGCTTGTATTGTTCGCGGGTCGAACCTTTTATGATTAGGTGCTTCGGAGTTGCTATTGTCCCAGAAGTGAAGTACATATGTACAGGAAGGAGTAGGCGGAGCGTTCTCAGACCTCGTCCAATCGCTCCAAGTGGGGGGTGTTTCCTTTTTTTTTTTTTTTTTTTTTTTTTTTTTTTTTTAGGATTGGACCCGCCCCAAAATCGCCATTTTGGACCAAAAAAATTTTGATCTGGAGCCGTCGTATCCCTCACTACTGCCCAAAAGCCGACACTGCGATTAACCACGGAGATACTCACGTGCTATGAGTATGAAGGCATGCTGCCGTCTCTCCTCCTTTAGTCTTCGCAACTCCTTCTCCAAGAAGTCAAGCGCCGCGGCCACCGCACCGCCGCACAGCTCATCCACCAGCGCTGTGATAGCGTCATCCTGCACAGACATGATATCTTCAACCTTGAACTCTTTACATAAATAAGAAATTCCTGACAGACTCATCAATCCTTGGTCCTAAAGAGACCGTTCAATGAGGGCTATCGCGTATGAATTCGCCACTAGAGGCGCTAGTGTAGCGTGAGGTCTCCGAAATGTCAAATCTCATAGTTTTTGGGTGAGCTACGCGGGTTTATTTATAATTAGAATCACTTTGTGAATATTTTGCAATTTCTGAAATTAGTTATGGCAAATATGCGTTCCGGGGCAATGAATGTCTGTGTTTTGAGACGGTTTTGTCTTTCGGAAACCTTTGTCCTCCCTTTTTTCCGAACAAAACGGGGACTATGCAACACTGTGGCATGTTCGATATTTTTATGGTACGGTTTAAGGTGTATTAAATATGATTTTAATCTAAACTTTGTTTTCACGCCCGTAATAACAGACTTTGAAAGCCATACTTAAAAACCTCACGCAACAGTGCGCCATCTAGTGAGACAAAAACGATAGCCCTCATTGAGTTTGTAAGTACCTATATAACGCATAAATGTAACATTTCTAATTTGAAAACGCATTACATTACATTACATGTGAAATCCAGCCGCGACGTAGACACTCTAGTCTAGTCTTGTAATATTGACAGCTGTCACCCGCACCATGCTACAATGAAAGTACTGTAACGGTTGTACCTTCTGATCGGATTCGGTGCGCACGACGTGATAGTCCCTCGCCCGCGCCTCTTCTTTTGCTATACGGATCTTGTCTTCCTTCTGCAGTCCATGAGTCGTCTTCAACTCCTCGGTCAGCTCGGCAGCGCGGGTGCGGCCTTCGTACATCTGCAAATTAAATAGATGTTGCTGATGACAATTATCCTCCCAGACGTATCCGTCGACGGCGACACCCTGTCAAGATGAATTCTGGCCTTGGATGGGTGTGAGTAGCAAACCTAAACTTGGTTTCGAAAGTCCAATGAAGTACCAGGCTGGCATAAGCTCCGAGGACATACCAGCGTCTGCACCGCCCGTCCGCGTATGATCCGCTGTAGCGTCAGCGCCGCCTGGTGGCAAGCCTCGTCGTCGTCCTGGACCACGTCCACTTCAGGCGTGGATGGTCGCGGCGTGGTGACCAAGCGACGGGGCTTCAGCACGTGAAGTGGACCCGCGCTTGATGACGCCGCGCCCAGACGGGCCTCTGAAGACGAACATGGTAAAGAAATAATGAATTGTATAACAACTACGTAAAACGCGTCATTTTACGCCATCTAGCCAGAAGAGCTTTAGCTTCGAGGGCAAAATGGATTTTATGAACGACTTAAACAAAATTTGCTTTTCACTTCGACAAACTAGACAATAAAAATTATGCGGGATTGTAAAAGAAGGTTTATTTACGTAGACAAAGTCGTAAACTGTTGTTTGTGAATATAATTTGCCTTCTTAATATTGATTCATAGTGTTAATTACTTCTAGTAAAATAATCTATGTATGTATGTATGTACCTGACCTACCTACTGCCTACTGCTTATTTGATATGACTTTCTTTAAAATAATCATGCATGAATTTATACAATACAATAACTCTTTATTGCACACCAACAAACAGTGAATACTGTAGTAAACAGTAAAGAAAACACATATATATTATTATCGTATGATACACAGTTGGCAAGGTTTTACAAACTCGTGACGATCACTCGCACAACTCATCAGGTTTTACCTACTTACCAACCTCGGCAACCTCGTATCACAAATAACTATTCTTTTACATTGGTTTGGTACAGAACCCTCAGTACACGAATTCGATACACCCTGGGCGTTTGCACTCACTCTTGAGGTCATTATGCAGCGTCTCGAGGAACTGCTCGCTCCACTTGGTCTCTCGCTCGCACAGCTGCATCGGGTCGCGCGGGAGGTGGTGCCCCGAGCACGACTTGCGGAGATCCTGCCCGCATTGGTCGAGCCACGCTGGCGGCTCGGCGATCTTCTTGTGGTCTTCTAGCGCTGAAATGCCTCGTGATATAAAGAAACAAAACATTTATTCGCGAAAACATGGAAAAATAAATAAAAATATAAGTTTTTCATTTTTAATTCAAGCTTTTTCGCTGACTGTATATTTTGTTGACTGTACTTGCATTGTCATCCAAACCACATTTGCGTACCAAATTTCAAGTCGATGCTATTAACCGTTGAAGAGTTCCGCCCTACGAGAGACCTGCACATACGTGCATTCATCATTGCAAGTTAAGTAACTTGTAAAAAATGATCACGAAATGATCTCAAAACAATTTATTGAATCAGGCGTTACTTTGCGGAGGTCCATATCAATGAACATGATCTCAAAACAGCAATCTTCTGGTCTTGGGAATGGCGCTTGGGACCATCTGGTTATCACACAACATTAAAATAAAGTGAAACTGACACGATTTTAAGTAAAAAAAAAACACACTAATATTACCCGGATAGGCATAGGCCATGGAATCTTGCATGGAGGTCTGACGCCCCCGCGTCACCCCTCACAGGCCACCTGCATGACAGAGCACACCACCCAAGAGAGCCTTTAGCTAAAGACTCCTTCGAGCGGTTTCTTACCAAGCAACGAAGGATCATAATATATCTCTGCGTACGTCCTGCGAGCCTGGTACCCGTGACAGACGAGCAGCGCGTGCAGGGCCGCCGTAGGGTCTCAAGCGCCTGCATGACAGAGCAACCCACCCAAGAGAGCCTTTAACAGTTCTGCCTTTAGCTGTTTAGTAATTAGACCTGTTCCTTACCAAGCAACGAAGGATCATAATATATCTCTGCGTGCCTCCTGCGTGCCTGGTACCCGTGACGCGCGAGCGGCGCATGAAGGTCCGACGTAGGGTCACAAGCGGCCTGCGTCACGGAGCCTGCTCCCCGGGCCGCCCGCAT
>NC_133497.1:4897467-4897933 GCF_025370935.1 Choristoneura fumiferana | reverse complement strand
ATTATACCTACTCTAAGGTTAAATTCACTTAGGACTAATAAAACTAGCTCTACAATGACTTAATAGGTAATTATTATTTGTATACCTTGATTGTACTTACATAATTGTTATGCAGTACATTATTTAATTACAGGTTGAAGATGATAAAAATAAATCAGTTATATTTTATAAAACTGCTGCAAAAGATCTTATTGAAGAAGATGCTGTGAACAATTTAAATATAATTACCCTGACAAGTAGTGCTGCAGAATCATTGTATTTAATTTTAAAACAAATCTACTCTCCTCTTTTATCTATTGTAAGTATTAATATCAATAAGTCTTAAAATAATTGAAACTGAACACTGATAACAACCCTCTCATTCTGAGAGGAGGCCTGTGCCCAGCAGTGGGACGTATATAGGCTGGGTGCCTGATAACAAAACAGTTTTATTTTTTCAGACTAATGATGTGTATTCAAGTAAACT
>NC_133497.1:4886472-4897367 GCF_025370935.1 Choristoneura fumiferana | reverse complement strand
CCTCCTCGATAGCCGCTGCGGGCCCGTCACCTAATAATCATAACGTAGCGAGCGCCCCATAACATACTGTATCTCGTATGTGCGGTCCCTCTGACACTTATACTGTTTAATACGAGAGCGAGAGGGACCGCACGACACGAACTTCGAGTTTCGTAGTAGCCCTGCTGACATGGAGTTTCTATGGGCGTGTAAGAAAAATCGGGTGGGTATTTCCATGTCGGTATTATTCGAGCCGGTAAAGAGTGTCACACGGCGGGAGCAACGCAGTCATTGGATTCTTATTGTTTGTTTTATGATAGGTAAGTATTTTTTATTTCCTCGCAGTGATCGTGAAAAGTACAATGTTTAGTCTCGGCCAAAGTGCAAAGATGAACTCGTATTACCAAACTAACTCGTTCATCTATTGCTTACTTTCGAGCCTCTACAACATTGTACTTATAATCGTTTCAGCACGCCCGGGAAAAATATTGTCGTCGTGTTTTGCGAGCCATAAATGAGTCAGCAGTTTTGGGTACTGGATACAGGTTATCTATGGGCACATTTTTGTGCAGTGTCGTGGAAAAGTAATTTAAGTTTCACAACAAAATTATTATTAAATTTAGATACAAATAATTGATGTCATTCGACATAATTATTATATCACTGACAAGTCACGTTGGTGAACTAGGGGTCTGGAGGTCTATAGGGTAGGCCTATGTCCAGCAGTGGACGTCCTACAGCTAATATGAATGATAATGAATACTTACAACTTGAGCAGAAGCCATGGCGGCTTTGAAAGCCGTCCGCGCGTAGTCGCGCGCGCCGGATACGATGTAGTTCGAATCTGTAATTAAATATTTCATCACACTTGCTCGTAAACAGTGTCGAAACATGCAGGCTACCTTGCTTGCAAATAAAACCCTCGACCTTAATGTGCTTGTCATGAAGCCCAAGGTCGGTAAATGAGTCATTGCCCGTACTAATTTTGTTGTCATGAAGCCCAAGGTCGGTAAATGAGTGTGATACTGTATGGCGTGCTGGAGCGCGGCGCGCGCACGTCGGGCACATGCTGCGGGGGAGGGAGCGGCGCGGAGGATGGCGCTGCCACTGCCAAGTGTGTAGTCAGCGGTATCCGCAATTTTTGAAAAAATATATTTTTTCTATTACAAATATACAATTTTACTCGCAAATGTGATGAAAAACATTGTATGTCGCACGGGCGGTACTAGAATTACGAACATCGACTCATTAAAGCCCTCAGTCTTCGACTTCGGGCTTCTAATAGACTCTCGTTCGTAATTTTGTTTACCGCCCTTAAGACACAATGTACTATTATCTCCAGCAGTCTCGAATGAGTGCTACCGTTTTCGCGCTCACCAGTTGGCGCCACTGAAGACAAAGGACCTGCCTGAAGTAGTGGTTAGTTTGTTCATAAAACCGTACCATAAAAATATCGAGCATGCCACAGTGTTGCGTACCTACTTACTAAGTTCCATTTTGTTCGGAAAAAAGGGAGGACAAAGGTTTCCGAAACACAAAACTGATAGTACAAGTACAGAGGCCTCACTGCCGCACAAAAGTGATTCAATTCAAATTTAGGAGACAGTGGCTCCATCAATTTTTTGATGATTCTGCCAGTGTCGATGTTTGGTCGAGGTTCACGAGATGCGGCGAGTAGTTTTCGGTGGGATAAAAGTGACTACTGTATGCTTCTCTGTCTATCGCATAACTCGGATTCACTCGCACGCGGCACGTGTAGCACACTCAAGTTGCGCTTACACGGGCAACAAAAATTGCTCAATTATGAGCAATGATAGTCGATTGCGATATGACAAAATATCAAGCAATTTACGGCAACGGCAACAAGCGTCAATTTGGCAAAATATTTAGCAACTACAATATTGAGCGATATGGAGCAACTCCAAGAAACCAGGCAATACTTTCATACACGAGCAATTCAGTCAGTGGCGTAACTAGGTAACCAAAGGCCCTGGGGCAAAAAATAAACTAGGGCCCCAACTAAACTATTTAAAATCGTTTGTTCCGTATTCGTCGTGTTCCGAATTTGACCTACTCCAGATCTGTCATTTACAGTTTTTAAGTCAGAGTCCGAGGGGCCCCCTGAGCTTGGGGGCCCCGGGGCACTGCCCCGTCTAGCCCTCCGGTAGCTACGCCACTGAATTCAGTTGAAAAACTACGCTCGCCCGCCATGGACGACATTTTTCTTGTAGCGGCGGCTTGTAGGTAGCGCTTTTATTATCATAAATCAAAACCAAAAAAGAAAGAAAAGGATTATAGGTACACGACATACACACAAAACGGAACACACATCATTATCTCTTTTTTTATCTCTTTTAAAAGATTCTACGATGTACTGTCAGCCAGCAGCATTGCAGTTGTTGCAGCATATTCCTGCTAACTTCATAGACTTAACTTCATATTAAATTTCACTAGACAAATTCACTTAACTAAACACAAACCCCCTTATTCATAAACGACAATCAAACCTATTTTAGTTAAAATGCCGCTAAAATTCGTTTGTCCTTATCTGTCACTTCGACATTTGTATTTGTTAGAAGGGACAAAGCATTTGTTAGTTTAACATAGGCTTGTTAAGTTTTATGACGACCAGATGGCCTAGTGGTTAGAGAACCTGACTACGAAGCTTGAGGTCCCGGGTTCGATTCCCGTGTCGGGGCAGATATTTGTATGAAAAATACGAATGTTGTTCTCGGGTCTTGGGTGTTTACTATGTATTTAAGTATGTATCTATCTATATAATTATATTTATCCGTTGCTTAGTACCCATAACACAAGCTTTGCTAAGCTTACTTTGGGACTAGGTCAATTGGTGTGAATTGTCCCGTGATATTTATTTATTTATTTATTTATGAATAAGGGGGTAAAACTGGAGTCCACTCCACCAGTTTTAGTGGCAAATCCATGTTGGCAACACTGCCGCCGCGCGCTGGGCTCCCCGCGGAAGCGAGACGTAATAGCGCCTACAGACTCACGCGAGAAGTCTCGGCGAGAAGTCTTGCCGTGGAAATTGCACGAAAAACCGAGAAGGCATCTACACTCCGACCTTCTCATTTGCATTCTCGATCGTTATCCGGAATGGACGACATCGCAGACATTAAGTCCACGGTCGCACTGAGACCGAACAAGAATGTAATACCGTTCTCGTGTCTCGCCCGAGAAACCCTTTGAAAATACCGACACCGATCGGAGAACAGGCGAGAACGAGACGGCGAGAAAGCGATCACATTCACGCTCCTCGGTGTTCTCGGGGGTTCTCGGCGTGAGTCTGTAGGCGCTATAAAGGCCGCACAATAAATACTTAAGTGCATACGAGATAGAAAACAAATTGACTTTAATTTCTGTACCCACTGGATATTCGGCAATCGTAACAGCGACATTGAACAATATGGAACAATTATAACTTTGAATTAGAAGCTATTGCCGAAGCAATTGCCGTGTTTTTTTTTAAATTGCTGCATATCGCGCCACTAATAGACGGAGAGAGGACTGCAAAATTCCGTACCTACTTGATACCGCGATGAAACGCACAATGGTTTCCCATAAAACTGATGCTGAGACCGAATTTGATAGTCTGCCGCGGCGGAACTTGCCGAAAGTACCAATTTAGGGGTCCTGGTGGTCACCTTTGTGAGCGTCTGCCGAGCACTTCCGGCAAAAAAAATAATGACATATTTCGCTTTTCTGTATCTACCAGTAAATTCCTAACTGATGCCATGACTATTATTTCGGTATCAGATGGGTTAAATGACGCCCCTTTTTTCGCACCGGAAGTGACTATTTTTTTGGTAGGTACTCTCGGCAAGTTCCGCCGTGGCAGACTATCAAATTCGGACTCAGCATCAGTTTTATGGGAAACCATTGTGCGTTTCATCGCGGTATCAAGTAGGTACGAAATTATGCTGTCCGCTCTCCGTCTATAATTAGTTACTCCAGATTGATCCATTCGTGTTGACGAGCAATTATTGCTCAAAAAATTGACCGTGTAAGCGCACCCTAAGGGGCCTTAGACAATCTACTTGTAGCGGAGTGAGCCGCGCCTGGCGTAGGTAAGTAGGTAGGTAGGTAACTAGGCTGTATACCGCTGGCAGGTGGTAAAACTGACCACCTGGCAGGTTAGATTAACCTAGTTTTGTATAAAAGGATAGGTTTTTTTATATTGTGTTTCTAGAATATAACTTTAAAACAGATTGACAGCGGTATACATGCCGGAGCGCAGATTGCTCCGATAGCGTAAGAAATTATGCTGTCCGCTCTCCGTCTATAATTAGTTACTCCAGATTGATCCATTCGTGTTGACGAGCAATTATTGCTCAAAAAATTGCCCGTGTAAGCGCACCCTAAGGGGCCTTAGACAATCTACTTGTAGCGGAGTGAGCCGCGCCTGGCGTAGGTAAGTAGGTAGGTATAGAGTACTTACCATATAAATAATCGTGTGTCCGCATGGTATCCACTCCTTGCCGGCGAGTGGGCATAGACACAGTTCCACTCGCCATTCTGCCACTGTATATCTAAAGATAGTTCCACTAATAAATAAACACTTGTGTTGATACGTTATCTGTCAGGTATTGAATAAACTGTTACTTAGCAACGTCAACGCGTTTTGTTACCTACCTCAAGAATCGTCTATCAACATAGATGAGTGTGTATACTTATCAAGGTGCCCCACGTGCTAGTGGCTCGACGCTCGTTAAAGGGCCCCATTCACGGTACGATTCAGACCGATCGAAACGACGAATCGATAGAGTATGTCAAGATCGGTAAAGATTTACCTACGTACTTCATCGAAGACGAAAATCTGATTAGTCTAGTTTTAAGATAACTGCATGCATGTAGCAAAATATGTTGTTGTACTTCATCGAAGACGAAAATCTAGTCTAGTTTTAAGATAACTGCATGCATGTAGCAAAATATGTTTTTTTACTGGAAATGTTAATTTATCACCTATTGTACCATATTTTATGCGAATAAAGACATTTTGAATTTGAATTTGAATTTTGACGATGTCGGAGATCGCAACAAAATCCCATGCAATCATGAATATCGTAACTAACGATGAATCGACAGTGTATGGCTCTTTACAATCAATCGTCACGATTTTCATCAGATCGATCGTACAGACGAATCGTACCGTATATGGGGCCCTAGACCGATAAATCTGGTCACGTGACCCTATTTCGACTTTCCCGAGTTTCCCGCCACTCAAAAAGCAGCGTCAAGTCTTGGTCAAGTCACAGTACAGAAAATTTTTCTCTGTACTGTGGTCAAGTCGCCGCGTCGAACAGCAGGTCAAGATGGCTGCTTGCAGGAATGATCTTGGTCTTGGAAACTGATTTCTTAACCTCCTTTAGTGGCAGTTGTGGCAGTGGTACAAATAAAAGAAATTGGCGTAAATGAAAAAAAAACAGTGTTTTATCCGAAAGCTCCACATTTTTGATTCAGCTTTATCGCTATGTCACGTGATCAGATTTGACGCTGGAAAAGCGTCGAGCGACTGCTGGAGGGCGCACCTTCAAACGTTGAAGACTCAAAGATCAAACACGTTTTTATTAGGGTCCGGCTACACCCTCAATCAGCGAAAGCTGTCCTCGAAAAAACCGCGGCAAATTTAAAAAAAAAAACGAGGCTGACCACACTTGCTGTACACTGATTAAACGATGTTGATACTTGATATTATTTAAATTTTCCAGATATTAAATTATATATAATAAAAAATATTCATTATAGTAATGTGTGAAAGTTGATGATGCACTTTAGTCTTTGAGTATTTATCTAGCTAAATACTCAAAGACTTAGTAGTCCCTTGGTAAATTTTATGACCTTTGTCAGTGCCCATTTACGTACAGTCCAGACGCATCAATTTTTGGACCATTTTGACCAGATTGGCATTGAATATATCTTCTAACATTTTAAGTCTAACATAATCTTATAAGTACCTAACATTTTGCATTTTGAGGATGGTAAGAGGTTGAATTAAACAAAATATTATTTATTTATTTCTTAAAGCAGAAATATCAAAATTATCTAAGCCGGGTTAGAACGACAATATGTCAATTTTGACAATCTCAAAAATGATACCAGATTAAAGGTTCCTTTTTAAAAAAATGGCTTTAGGACGCCACGCCATAGGTACTGATGGGTACAGTTTTTGTGCCAATTTTTGCGCAAGCCGTTTGCACGTGCAAGTCGCTGCGGCTCGCTCGCCGCTCTCGCCCTTCGTTAGGTATTTTTTATTATTTTAACCACGAAAATCGTAAGGCATGATAATTAGAACACATAATGCTTCGGATTATCACGTCGTACATTATTGGTTCCCTGCTAGTTCGGTACGGGATGACGGATTATCAGGCCGTGCATTATTTAAGCAATGCAACAAGTCGTACATTAACTACACCCCGTGTCGCGAGGAAAATGTTGCAAAGCACATCTCTGGTGCAAATAGCTGAGCGGAGCGAGGCGAAATAAATGAAGTGTTTCTATTGGTTAATGGTTTTTCATACCTCGCAACACATCCTCGCACACTATTGGTAGAAACGCTGCTTGAATAAAACAACAGACATGGAAGAATAATATAATAATTTATTGAATCAGGCGTTACTTTGCGGAGGTCCATATCAATGAACTAAAATAATCAAAAGAAGAAGTGTACGGTTGTGTTGCTCTGAAGATGAGCTCTGGTTGAGTTCGAAACGCGTCAGTGTAGTGTGGTGATGGTGATTGATGAGTTTGTGTGATTTTTGTGTGTTCTTACTTGTGGAGGTGGAGGAACTGCATGAACAAGCTATCTTGCATAAACTTAGCTGTCATAAGGTCGCGCGGGTGAGCAAAGAAATTCATTTAGTTCAATAAATAATACATTTATTCAATAAATCTTTCTCACGTACGAAATACCTACAAGCACTGAATAACAATCTACAAACGCCTAAAACGCACAATTTTGAACTTCACAGTCGAATTATAACCTAAGATAAACCATTAGTTCTAGCATTTCTAACAATAATTATTAACATTATTTTCTCTAACTAAGGAGTTAGTTAGACTTCGTTCCAACTTCGCACTCTCAGATCAACAGTGGTTCAACTCAAAATAATGCACCATTTTAATTTAGACGTTCTAGAAATAAAATTAAGTCTAAATTAAAATGATACCTACATTATTTTGAATTGATGGTCTGTTGATCTGGGAGTGCGACTTGTAAAACTCACTTGTCCAAAATGTGCACTTTCTCCAAAAGTGTACTTGTTCAAAACAAAACGCACACTTTTTGCATCGTGAAGTGCACTTTTAGAGACAGTGTACTTTCCAACCTCTAAGAAAGTGATCATTCTAAAGATGTGCACTGTTTGAGAAAGCGCACATTTCTAGAAAATGAGTTATTCAAGCCTGACTCCTCGGGTTCAAAGATAGCTTTACACTTTAGAATAGGTAGTGCCACCAGAGTTGAGGTCACGCACACAAGAACATGTCATATAATGACAGCGGGATTTGACATTCACTCATTAATTTCATTCAGACTTCACTTTCACTTTTGTCCAATCAGTTATTCACGTAACATGAAAGACGTCTAGAAAAAATCAAGACAGATGCGCCTTTTTTTACCTGGTTCTGTATATGTGTATTTAACTCAATTTGACATAAAATGTTAGTTGTGGCCCTTTTCGTTATGACGGCAGAACTGACAGCGACAGCGTAATATAGATCTATTGAATAACGTTTTTCATCACACTTGCTCGTAAACTTGCTGCCAAGAGCGCAGTCAGCGGTATCGGCAATTTTTGAAAAAATATTAGTTTTTCTTTTACAAATATACAATTTTACTCGCAAATGTGATGAAAAACATTGTATGTCGCACGGGCGGTACTAGAATTACGAACGTCGACTCATTAAAGCCCTCAGTCTTCGACTTCGGGCTTCTAATAGACTCTCGTTCGTAATTCCTTATTTACCGCCCTTAAGACACAATGTACTATTTCCATCGTATTTTGTCGGATATTTATCGTGCTTTCTCAATTACCTTTTTTTTTTATTCGACTGGATGGAAAACGAGCAAGTGGGTCTCCTGATGGTAAGAGACCACCACCGCTCATAAACATCTGCAACGCCAGGGGTATTGCAGATGCGTTGCCAACCTAGAGGCCCAAGATGGGATACCTCAGGTGCCAGTAATTTCACCGGCTGTCTTACTCTCCACGCCGAAACACAACAGTGCAAGCAGGCTTCACAGCAGGATTAGCGAGCAAGATGGTGGTAGCAATCCGTTCGGACTTTGCACAAGGTCCTACCACCTGCAAGCTTCAGTAAACTTCAGTAAGCTAGATAAATACGAACCTTTCCGACAAAATACGAAGGCAAAAAGGCAAGCCCTCTTAACAACTAGGCTTTATTAACTAAAGAACTAACTTATATATATATAACTACTCAAAAGAATATAAGGGCCACTTGAATTTCACCGGTAAAATTAAATCAAAAATATGTTTGCGTTTATAATTGAATACATTTAATTGGATGAAAAGTACTTGTACTGTGTTAAGTTGTATTTAATAAAACCATTTTTAGACAAGGAATGTTATAAAAAGTTATATTAATTAGTATTTTCGTTTCACCCATAAAATTCATGTGGCCACTATTTTATTTTGAGCAGTAAGTATATAATAAACGCGGTACTTTGTACATGAGCCGAGAAAACGTGTACCCGTTTGGCAGTGAGAATAAGAAATTATGCTATGCTACATAAGTACATAACATATAATATAAACTTACATACCTACGCATTTCACTCGCACTTATTTGAATTATTTTAACCAATTTTTGGTTATACTTTAACGGTAGAAACTTGGATCTCATATTTCATAAAATATTGGTCATATATGGTTGGTAACTGGTTGTGTACTAGGAAAATACTTCCATACAAAGCTGGTTATCTAATAGGTATTTTTCTTATTTGGTAACCGGGTAAACAAGGAAAAACTTAGACAGCCAGTTGCAAAGTTAGCTAGAAGGAATAAGCTCTTGTAATTTGAGTGGAGAGTGAAGTAGCAGGGCACCATAGCTTAGGCAGCGGCTAGCATGGTGCCCAGCTCATGAAGCGCCTCTGTGGCGACTTTGATCTGATCCTTTTGCACGCCCTCAGCCCTCCGTAGAGCAGAAACTAGTTTGATATAAAGTAGATCAAGAGATAGGTTTTTCCTCATAAATAACGATAAATTTAGTCTTTGTAGACAACCAGTTGCAAAGTTATGTAGAAGGAACAGGCTCTTGTGGTTTTGAGTGGAGAGTACCAGGGCACCATAGCTTAGGCAGCGGCTAGCATAGTATCCAGCTCATGAAGCGCCTCTGTGGCGACTTTGATTTGGTCCTTTTGCACGCGCTCGGTGCTCCGTAGGGCGGTAACGCTCTGCCGCAACGCTGCGAGCTGCGCCGTCACGCGGTGTTTCTCTTCCGTCAACAGTTTGTGCGCTTTGTCGCCTGGGGGCAAATAAATCGATGTTATGTCGCGATATAAAGTAGGTAGCTTATGTTTTTTCTGGAGATTCAGCTATTTTTTTTTACCATTTCAGTTTTTTTTTAAGTAACAATAAGACAGCAATAAACTTATGGCACTTTAGAATGAAATTGACACATATCGAAATACAGTATAATCTCACTAATCCGGCACTTCAATAGACCGGCACCCTTCGTCCAAGCCTCCCCCGCCCCTCTGAGCCGGCGCTCCGGTCGCGGCATCGTCGTCTAGCAGTCTAACCTCGAAACTTATCACGTGCACGTGCATACGTATTTACCTTTTAATTACATATTCTCTATATGAATTGCTTTATTACCCGACTGCGAAAAAGGAGGGTTATGTGTTTGACGCGTATGTATGTATGTCTATTCCTATGTCCTCTCGTAACTACTCAATGGCTGCACCGATTTTCATAAATGATGACGCGAGTGACACGGGGATGAAATTCTTGAAAAATCAAAATGGCGGATTTTTGGCGCCGAATTGTAAGTATTCAAAAAATGTTTTTTATTTTATTCATTATAATTTTTTCTCTATAATCCAGTAATCCGAACGTTCCAATAATCCGGCACCCTCTGGTTTTTAATAGTGCCGGATTAGTGAGATTATACTGTATTTACATTTCCAAAATAAACTTAGTGTTAAACGAAACCTGGGTGAGTCGAGTTTTAAAATGAGAATATTTCGAATTGTGTTAATTCCCAGCCAGGCAATGCATGTTGGCCCAGTGGAAGAGAAAAGGTCTATTTTCTCTATCCTCTCTTTCGTCCATCTACATACCAAATATTTCCACATCCGTCAAGCCATATCAGCGCGAAAGAGTAACAAATCACACACACACACACACACACACACACACACACACACACACACACACACACACACACACACACACACACACGGAATATATATTTATATATTTTTTTCTTTGTTTTCATAATAACTGTATAGGCGAAATAATCACCCAGCCAAGGCAGGTAGTCACCCGCCCTTTCGGCGCGGATGTCCAGCGTGAACCAGTCTTCCATGTCTTCGGAATCCGATGACGGCATTATCTGTTAGCAAACAATTATAGATTAATGAGGGCTATCGCGTATGAATTCGCCACTAGAGGCGCTAGTGTAGCGTGAGGTCTCCGAAATGTCAAATCTCATAGTTTTAGAATAATTTTGTGAATATTTTGCAATATCTGAAATTAATTATGGCAAATATGCGTTCCGGGGCAATGAATGTCTGTGTTTTGAGACAGTTTTGTGTTTCAGAAACCGTTGTCCTCCCTTTTTTCCGAACAAAACGGGGACTATGCAACACTGTGGCATGCTCGATATTTTTATGGTACGGTTTTAAGGTGTGTTAAATATGATTTTAATCTAAA